>NC_087218.1:64757656-64787656 GCF_015104395.2 Macrobrachium nipponense | reverse complement strand
TTTCCATATCCTTCCCACTTTTTCATTTCTTGCTTATCTCTATTTTCACTTGCTTTGGCATGAACTGTTAATTTCTATGACATTATGGTCTGAAATATTCGCATTATAAACTATTATTTCTTTAACATAATTCATCTCGTTCACAAATACTAGGTCTAAAGTATTTTCCTTTCTTGTTGGCAGGTGATTTATTTGTTGAATGTTGTATTCTAGTAGCATATCTAATAGCTTTTCAAATTGCCTCTTATCTTCTGCACTACTATTACTCTCTTTTTTATATGTATAAGTACAACCACAATCTCCTATTCGTTCTTTCCATTCTACGAAAGGAAAGTTGAAGTCACCAGATAGGAGAATAGTCCAGTCCTTGTGATTTCTACATATATCATCCAATTTTTCAATTATTAAGTCAAACTCTTTAGTATTAGGAGGTCTATATATTACTATGTTCATCAATTTTTCAGATTCAAATTCTACCGCTATTAGTTCCACATTCTGAGTTACTATATTTCTCATATATTTTTCCTTGTTTTTTGTCTTTCCCATATATTGTGAGAGAGAGAGAGAGAGAGAGAGAGAGAGAGAGAGAGAGAGAGAGAGAGAGAGAGAGAGAGACGCTGTAGTGGATATTTTCTCTTCAGTTATATATATATATATATATTATATATATATATATATATATATAGTATATATAATATATATCTATATATATGTATGTATGTATGTATGTATATAAATATATATAATATATATATTAAAAAAATTATATATCTATATATATATATATATATGTATGTATGTATGTATGTATATAAATATATATATTATTATATATTATATTATATCTATATAATATATTATATATATATATATATATATATATATCAGTATGTATATAAATATATATATATATATATATATACTTATATATATATATATATATATACTATATATATATATATATATATATATATATATATATCCTAATATAACCATATAATGTTTGTTCAGGTAATATCGGGTATAAATCCAAAAAAACATATAGAAGTGGTAAAAGGTTAGAATAAGTAAATGGATGTGTTAGAGTACTAAGAATAGGTTCGACCATGTGGAGAGATGTGTATAATTCAAGAGTGTCGAGAGAAGAAGGAGAGTAGGATTTAGAAAAGGTTATTTGATTGCGTGAAAAAGGTGTTGGAAATGCAGGGCTTTATATCCAGCAAGGGTCAGAACACCTGCAAGGTAGGAGTGAAAGTCGCAAGTAAGAATAGCGGGGTTTAATGATCTGCTGGTGAAACTACTTTTGATTTATGAAGTACCTAATAATGATTGAGGTTTACTGAAGAGGGGATAATCCATGATTAAGCAATTACATTATGAATGTAGCAGTAGACATTGTGCTGTTTAGTAGCCACCTTCCAATAGGGTACATATTATATATATATATAATATATATATATATATATTATATATATATCTATATATATATATATATATATATATGTGTGTGTGTGTGTGTGTGTGTGTGTGTGTGTGTGTATGTGTGTATTTGTGCGTATGAACACTTTTATATGAAATATCTTGCTGCCAAATACAGAGTAACTGAATTACGCAACTTTTCATCATCAGATTAATCCACTCCAAGTCAAACTATGAAAACATATTCCCTTTAATGTTCTCTCGCTACTGCAATTAATATTCCTCGGGGGTTCGGTATAATGTCATGCAGTTGGAATGTCATATAGGAAAAATCGCAAGTAAAAAAACTCACGAAAACGCCTTTGACAGCTTTTGGGTGTTTTTAATTCAAGAATAATGCAACAGAAAAGTTATTAGCGTAACGTTAACTAAAGGGAAAAAATCCACTACAGCGTCTCTCTCTCTCTCTCTCTCTCTCTCTCTCTCTCATGTAAACTACATAGCAGCCGCTGCATTGCTATTTTCTCTTGTAAATATTATTATTCACTAGTACTCTTCATCCATGTATTGCATATTCTGTAGACATGATTATTAGATTTTATGAAGCCGTCACCACATACACACATTTAAAGGGCTGATTCAGCATAGGCCTTAGGCAAAGGGTCGAACATTTAAAGGGTTGATTCATCTATATAGGTCAAGTCTTCAGGTTCTGGACACCGGACCCCATCAGCTGCTACTCTCAGATATCACAGAAAATAGCTGATGTCCTTTGTTACTCTAACGAAAGGTCGTGGATAAAATACATTTCCACGTACATAGATTCAATTCAGTGCGATTGACTACAGCTGAGGTGCAGATACCAAATATCATCAGTGTAGCTCACATACATCCTCGGTTTGCTGGAATTCTGGAAGACCCTCTGTTCAATGGTACCCATGTAGAAATTGGCAAAGAGGACTCTAAGGGGAGATCCAATCGTCACCCCATCGATCTGGCTGTACATGTGGTTGCAGTAGTGAGGAAAGGGCACCTTCTTGGTACAGATTTCCAGCAGGGCTCGAAGGGCGTGCTCAGGGAAGTTCAAGGATGGAGTGTCTAGGTCCCTGTAAACTCTGTCCAAGATCATTTATGTGGTCTCGTCATTGGGGACTTTGGTAAACAAGGACTCCACGTCAATCAAAGTGATGTATCCCCTAGGGGACGTTGCTCGTAGGGCTTCCAAGAACTCGACCAACGACTTCAAGCTGTGGCTGTCCATGATGTATGGGGTCAAGATGGTGTTGAGTCTCTTGGCCAACAGGTACATTGGTGCAGAGAGCTAGCCGATTATGGGGCAAAGGGGGTTCTCTTGCTTATGGGTTTTAACATTCCTGTAGATGTATCCCAAGTCATGGTTAACCATAATGAGTGGCAGATGCAGGGCATTCGAGACAGAATTGACCGTCTCAAAAATCCACTTAACTTCTCGCTTGATGTCGTTAATGAGGTTCTTGGTGATTCTGTGGAATTTCATGGAGTCCACCAGGATTTATTCAATCTCCTCCTGGCAGTATTCCTTAGTCGTCTGGATAAGGACAAAAGCAGCAGTTTTATCGGCCTTACATACAGTCATGTCCTCATGTTTCCTTAACTGCTTTGCTGCTTCCTACAGGTTACAGCTAATGATACCACTGAGGTAGTCTCCACAATCAGTGAGGGCTTTGGCGAGCAGAAGTGGTTGAAGGGCATCAGTCGTCCTCATGTTCTCAAGGTCCTCCTGCTTCTGAATGCTGTCTTGAAGATATTCGATTTTGAGGCATTTGTCCATGGGCCTCGGTTGCATAATGAATGGCAGTTGACGCCCATCCGCAGGATCTTGTCTTTGTCAGGTGTTGGGACATTATTTGTAAGGTTGATGCACTAGTCTCGCCCTTGTGGGAGGCGTATTTTACCTCCACTGAGGGCGACGAGTTTCTTGGTTATGATCCTGTTCTTCTTCTAAGCATCTTTTCCCTCCAAGCGGCAAAGGCAGTCAGTGATGTTGTTGCAGTTTCCGCACCCTTGGGAGTTGTCCGTTATATCAATATCTTCTTCTGAAGAGCCTACAACGGGTCGTTACAACAGCGGAGGTCCTCCCCTTGTGGTCCTCTTTACCAATTTCCACATGAGTACCATCAAACAGAGTGTCCATAATTCCAGCAAACCAAGGATGTACGTGCACTACACTGATGATACACTGACTCCCAGGATGAGATAGAGCAGCTGTGACATGCATTCCACGACCACAGCTGCCTCAGTTCACAATTGAACATTGCTAAGACTGCTGCCTCCCCTTTCTTGACGTCCTTGTCGAATAGCAAGATACCCAATTCAACACAAAGGTGTACACGAAGCCAACGAACCTGAAAATGTGCATAAATGGAGAGAGCAAGTACCCTGAGAGATATAAGCACTCCACCATCAGTGCCTTAGTCAGGAGGGCCTTTTCTCACTGCTCCTCCTGGAATGAAACACAGTGAGTTGGAGCGTACGGCCCAGTCATGATGTTGATGAATCAATAAGGAAGAATATGGAAGCCTGGTACCAACAGGAATCCTGCCCCGATGTCTTAGAGCCCATGAAGCTTTTCTAGAAGGGGCACTTCCGCCAGAGGTACAAGGAGGCCCATCCGCAGGATCTTGTCTTTGTCAGGTGTTGGGACATGATTTATAAGGTTCATATACTCGTCTCACCCTTGTGGGGGGGCGTATTTTACCTCCTCCAAGGGTGACGAGTTTCTTGGTTATGAGTCTGTTCTTATTCTTGACAATATCTTTTCCCTCCAAGCGGCGAAGGCAGTCAGTGATGTCGTTGCATTGCCTGTGCTCTTTGGAGTTGTCTATTATATCAGTTTCTTCTTCTGAGGTACGAGGGGGCTGCAACAAGGTCACTACGACAACAGAGGTCCTCCCCTTGTAGTCCTCTTTACCAATTTCTACATGGGTACCGTTGAACAAAGGGTCTTCCAGAATTCCAGCAAACCAAGGATGTATGTGCACTACATTGATGATATCTTCGTCTGCACTGACTCCCAGGATGAGATAGAGCAGCTTTGACATGCATTCCACGACCACAGCTGCCTCGCATTCACAAGAGAACATTGCTAAGACCGCCGCCTCCTTTTACTTAACATCCTTGTCAAACAGCAAGATACCCGATTCAACATGAAGATGTATACAAAGCCGATGAACCTGAGATTGTGGGAGGGCCCTTTCACACTGTTTCTACTAGAACGACAGTGAGTTGGAGCACTCGGCCAAGGTCCTAGTCAACAACAGACATACCATTCATGATGTTGATGAATTGATAAGGAAGAATGCAGAAGCCTGGTACCAACAGGAACCCCGTTCCTGACATCCCAGAGCCCATCAAGCTTTTCTCCGAGCGGCACTTCCACCAGAGGGGCAAGGAGGATGAGCAAGCCATCAAAAACATCATCAAGGGAAACGTCACCCCCAGCGATCCAGACAAAAAGATTAACTTTGTGATATATTATAAAATGAAGAAGAGGAGCAGCCCAGTGATGTGGCCCCCCTGCAGGATCCCTTGAAGACAAGTGTGGTCTACCAATACATGTGCCCCATCCGAAGATGCCTCGTGTCATGCCCAAGAGGGAGCCATATTTAATCACGCCAAGACTGCCAATAACATGCGAATAAAAAGAAATTATATTATCACTTATATCGAGATCATAGACCAGACAACAGATCCCCATTGTCTGCACTTCCTGGAAGCCCTCCTTATAGGAAAGGAGAAACTTAATTCGAACATTACTCACGAAACGTTTCACCACCGCCTGGAGAGCAGCGAACGACCCCCCGAGAGTGGCAGATAATCAGGAGCCCCACACAGGATGATAGAAACACCACTACATGCAGGACTCCTGACATCCATCCCCGGGCACAATATGATGCCGCATGCATAACTGAGTCCCTGCGACCAAGACCAGCTCGACCAATGGGAATTTAGTTCTATGTCTGTGCTGCTATAACCACGCAGAGTCTCTTGCATTAGTCCTACTACTGACTCGTCAAGAAGGTGACCTGCGAGAAGGTCGAAACGTCACGTTAATACCAGCTATACCAGCACCAACACCAGCTGTACACCAAAGATGACCCTGGCCCAGAATTGACCTACGCCTACAGAATAATACTAGCACTGACTACTTCCCTTGCTTGGCCTGGACCTGGGATTTTATGCTGTTAATACCAGTATAAAAGAATATCACCAGAATCCTGTTTTGATAAAAGATTACCTTCAGCTTTTTTAGAAATTTTTTAGAAATTCCCAATATGAAAATTGGCCAGTCACTCAGAGACATTGCTTAGCCAGAGGAGTGGATGTTGAGAAAAATAGAAAAAAATATATATAAAATCAACTTGCTTAATTCTACTATCCTCTTTAACAGGATTTGCCTGAAAGATGGTCTTCTACCAAAGAAAAAGAATTAATAATAATAATAAGAGTATAATAGTATCTCTGAGTCTTCCAGTACCTCTGATGCCCTGAGGAGCCAGCTGCTGCCATTAAATACTATTCTCTCCAACACCCCATCCACTGCCTCCCCAACCCCCCCAAAAAACTTGTCCAAATCATCTTCCTGTCATCATTATCTTATTTACATGCGGAAAGAATCTCCCATATGGCATCCTTCCTCACTCTATCCTGCCAGCCGACTCCTAATTTACTTCTTGAAACTTTATCGTTGGATATAATTTCAGTGTCGTACAGGTTCACAGTCACAGATTAATACAGATAGCAAGAGACTAAAGTATAATGACAAATGTATATGTAAGCTAGTTTATCGTATAATTTTCATATATCCTGCATCATCCTTTGAATTTTGAGGCAATGGCGTTTTTTATTCACAACATTAAGAAATTACAAAGAGGAAACTCCACTCTTTCTGAGACCTGATGAAGTCAGACGTTTCATCAGATTTAATATTAATGCTTAACTTAATATGAAACTAAGATCGCCAGATTGGAGTTTAAACCAGTTCACTGGTTATCTCTGTGACCAAACTCTGTAACACAAAATGGTTTTCAAATGCATATAATCACATGTGACCTTCATTCAGGCCGCTTCGTGAGTTGAAACACTGACAATTCTGAATATGAACGAAAAAACATTTGGCCAAATAGTCTTTGTTATCTGAAAAAAACGAGCAACAACGCAAACAGCAACAACATAAACACTTTTGAAAAGAACTGTAAGATCTTTATATTAAAAAGGAACAAGTTGACGAATGTAATTACTCCATTTACAGATTTAGGTAACCTGAGGGCAAATTCATTATATTAAGCCCTGTAGAGAGGGTTGAATTACGAGTAATGCCCAAAGGTACTTTTACCGACTAAAGACCGGTTTTGAAATTTGGATTTAATCCGGTCTAATGACCTTCATAGGTCCCTGGACCTAATTAGTTTTACGCCAGATGTGATGATGATGACGATGATGATGAGTGGTGGACCAACTACAACACGCATACAGGAATGGGACATTTTTCATTTTATCGTAACTTGTATGGTACCTTCAGGTTTCGCTGATTAGACATTACAATCACAACAGTTTACCTGATAAAAGAAGTTGGTAAACGCAATATGATGCATACGAATTATAATAAGTACTGAATGCGTAAGATTTTCCAAATAAATGTTTTTGTATATATCGCAAATCTAGAATAATTACAGTCAAGAGTAAAATGTCTCGAATAATCTTCACACATAGCCGGGCACTAAATAATTAAACATGACTTAAACACACACACACAGACACGCACACATACATACGAAAAAACACCTAAAACAAGGACCATGTCTTTGAAAACGGTGCATTCTCGGTTTAATGATGAAAATGTCCTTTATGCTGAAGTACATTATTGGTGTATAAATTGAATGAATCCTTAAATTTGATTGCAAAGCATTTAATGAAATATTAATTTCTTCAGCATTCGTTACTGCGGATCAGTATGTTTCTGCCAGATAACAGTTTAGACATTTCTGTCTCCAAGGTTATTGTGAATTCCCTATTATCTATTTATTATTATTATTATTTTTTTGTATCAGCGGTACGAAGCATTTTTTCTACGATGATATGATGAATATGCAAATGGTTCGGTACTTTGTCTCGCGAAAGAAAAGTGTATTGAAATTCCAAAAATCCAGGGGGAAAAGTCGCCCAGAAGGAAGAACATATTTTTACGTAATTTCCAAAATTCTTATAAAATTCCTCCTGTAAATTATGATTAGAGTTTAATTCCAAATGCTTCGCTTAACAGGGAATTGACAGAAATAAGTCCGTGTTAAATATCTAAATTACAGTACAAAAGGACCATGAAACCTCTATCACATTTTCTTTTACATTAATGTTCCTAATGAGGAGGAGGAGATTATATCAAAAAAACCTATGGGAGGGGTCAATTTATTCTACCGATCAGTTACCATGACATATCAATCAATCAAGATAAAATACATTCACATTTTATCCAAATACAACTCTTTAAGACAAAAAAAAAATCCCTATCTACTTTGCTGCAGAGGCTTATTTAAGCCTCATAACAAACTACAAAACTATATTTAAGCACCAAAAACATGGACGCTTACGCATCCTCCATGCACTAATAATGTCTGTTGAGTCTTATCTAGATAATGAGCTTACCCTTAATTAGCAACATAAGCCCTATTGACCGGCTACCTAACCTTGACAACGAACAAGGAGTCACTCGAGCACCTGGTAAATGAAGTAGAAAGAAGCGAACGTAACCATAACACATGGGCCCGAAAATTCGAGTATTAAGTAAATATCGACATAAATTGAATGTCACTACGGGAATGTCTATGAAACATGCACAAAACCATACTGCTGGAAATGTTAAAAGATTGGTAAAAATTAAAAAAATGGCAAGCATAAGTATGCACGGATCAGAAGAAAGGATTGAAAGAAATAGATGAATAACGGAATGCCACAAGTGAATGGCATCGGAAGAGGATATGGGTGAGGTTGTGTGCATGAGCCATCTCGCATTTATTGAACCACTGTGTAATGGTCACCACCGTTGCCTCACATATAAATGATGACTTAGACTTAAGCTTCTGTCTTGTCTGAATGTAGTGCCACCCCACTACAGGAAGGATCTAGATTCACATAGACACACACACACACACATAGAGTTACCCTGATATCCTCAGGATTTTTCGTTTATGTATAGTACACATAGAAGGTGTAGAGGCCCATAATAGAAGTGAACGAGATCCCCAAAATATTTTATAAATACGGAGAAGTGGGAGTTCAAGTAGTTGTCTTCCTTTCACCGCAGGACTAAGTAACTAACTACCGAGTTCCTCGTTGGACGAATGGGTTACGTACTAGCCTACCGATTCGGTAGTCCGAAGTTCGATTCTCCGTTCTGCTAACGTGGAATCAGAGGAATTTATTTCTGGTGATTAGAAATTCATTTCTCAAAATAATGTTGTTCGGATCCCACAATAAGCTGTAGGACCCGTTGCTAGGTGACCCATTTGTTCCTAGCCACGTGAAAATATCTAATCCTTCGGGCCAGCCTTAAGGGAGCTGATAATCAGCTCAGTGTTCTGGTTAAACTAAGCTATACTTAACTAACTACCGTCTACAATTCCCTTGAAATTATAGCATACCTTCATATAACATCTAGGACACTTTATATCTTTCATATTTACAACTATTAAGGGCAAAAGTCACGTAAAGCCGTTGGTCCCGTGGCTGAATAGGCACTTGTTCCATGCAACGTAAAAACACCATACGAACAAACAATCTACTAGCTTCCAAATCGATCCTAATCTAGTAGAGTTAATTTACTGGTAAATGCGACCGAACACAATATACCTTTGGGAACTAGATTATATTAAAGGAAGAACTGTCAAGCAATTGCCTAAGAAAAAAGGACAGACCTCATTTGGAGCATCATCTTTTACCTCTCAATTGATTAAAAAAAATTCATTATGTGGAAATTAATGTCTCAAATTTGGCCAATCTGTAAAGCTACGGAAGCAGCCGTATTATTTACTCCAAGGGGAGACGAAAAATAGTATTGTCTTTCGAAAACAATATATGATAACAGTATCACCTTTTGAGATAATGAAAAAAGTCTTGTATCTCACATACAATACGAAATATGAAAATGCTACTGCTTTTCCTGAGGAATAGACGAAAAGAATATTGTTTCTCGGATATGAAAACAGCATTGTCCATTGCTTAGTGAACATAATACGAAGATAACATTGTATTACGCACTCAACGGATCTTATGGAAATAGTGTCTGCCTTTCGCAGACATCAGATGGTATGAAAAGAGTACCGTGCATTCTATAGCATACATTAGGCGGTATAGAACTAGCATTATGTTTTGCATAAGACATATAATAGAATTCTACAGTGGTACATTTCCTTCGTTCGCGTAAGCTCAAACACAATATATTTCAGGTGTATTGTTATTGTCTTAAATAATCTAAGGAGACTGAAATATATAATGAAAACGTGACCAAACAATGGTAACAAATGGGTTTCTTCTACAATGGAAATTTATATCTTGGCGGTTTGTAGTTTCAAAAGGAAATGAGTGTCTCTTGCCTCTTAGAAAACGATTACAGTCACAAGTGAAACAAATAGTTCTCTCTCTCTCTCTCTCTCTCTCTCTCTCTCTCTCTCTCTCTCTCTCTCTCTCAGAGAGATGAATTCAAATAATCTCAAAAGAACTTTTCAAACAAGTTCACCAACGTAACTCGCCCCAATATAAAAATTTCTATTCGAACTCTTCGTGTTATAATTATGTCTTCGTTTCGGTACCATTAATTAAGCTTTTTCTTCTTTTTTTTCGGCGTGGGGGTGGGGGGAATGTCTACGGAAACCAAAAATGATTTAAAATATCGGCTTCGAAAACATAAAAATATGAATAGTAAACTTAGCAGAAATAAATTCCATGCCAAAGTGGTGATGAAAATTAAACTCTCTTCACTCTTACTACTACAAGTACTTCTAGTAATGAAAATTATAAAAGCAACCGATAACAATATTGTGCAAAAGTAAAGAACAAGAGCAGTAAGGGTTAAAAAAAAAAGAAGCTAAGACAATAAGTATTCAACGGATTTTTCCGATGAATGTATTATTTACCTGCCCTCATTATGAATTCTTATAATAAGCAGCCTAACCCAAAATATTTTCTATTCGAGATTATAATAACAGTTTTTTTCAAAAATTGCAATGGGCATTTATATTGAGAGCAAAACAGCAGCATCGCTGCTTTTCTATTCTGAAAAGTTTAAAATATTTTGCTTCTCTTTGAGTCGTGGCCCTATTGAGAATTTGCTTTAAAAACATTTTCTAAAATTTCAGAGCGTGCACATAATATTTAGATCAAAATTTCAAAGCATTGCAATATATTTATATATATATATATATATATATATATATATATATATATATATATGTGTGTGTGTGTGTGTGTGTGTGTGTGTGTGTGTGTGTGTGTGTGTATCCAGTAATAGATATAAATTTCTAGCTCATTGTTATCGTAAAACAACCAAATCATTTGCAGCATGAGAGAGAGAGAGAGAGAGAAGACAGAGAGAGAGAGAGAGAGAGAGAGAGAGAGAGAGAGAGAGAGAGAGAGAAATTAACGAATACTGACCCGGCATAATGAAGTTAAATGACCGAAAATCCCAGTGCATAATGTTACATGACACCTCATAAAGATTAAGTGCTTCTCAAATTTAATTTTCGAAGACGCTAAATATCTGATTTTTCCTTTTAATTGCCAGGCGAATATCCGTTTGTAAGCGCCCTCAGTGAGCATGTAAAAAAATTATCCCATTCTTTTTCTTTATTTTAGAATTTTTTGAAACTATAATAGGTTTGGAACTATTAAAAAACAGCTTATCAGATTACTTCCGGGAGCATTAATCATAGACGACTACTGAATTCACAGTATAAGCCATTTCCCTAAGAAAATTGAAATAAGACCATCCAAGTTGCTCGAAATGGCGGAAGGAATTTCTACAGAAGCTCCTTCTTGGGATAACGCTCAATTCAAGTCTTTGCCTGTTGAGCTTCGATGAAAAAAATTATAAAACAAAATAAACAATAGAATCTAATACCATTGCACTTCCTGCTGACTAATTTATGTACATCCAATGAAGAAATTGATCTTACTCGACTGTTTTTTAAGGTAATAAAGTTTTCCAAATAATTTTTTAAAAATAGTAAAATATGCAGTTTAGAATCGCAGTGAGACCAGTAAACTGAAAAGTATGAACTAATTCCTATGAAAAATTGAATAACAACTGTCACAAAGTCCACAAATTAGCGGGGAAATTGTTCTAATGATGACTAATATTCCAAAAGGAAAACACCGAAGAAGACCGATTTCCAGAGAGACTTACTGATCCCTCTTCAAGGATGTTGACTGCAGCCGGTTCGTGACCGTGTATTAAATCATTCAAAAAGGCAGGCAAGGGAAGTAGGGAAATGGTTAATGTCTTTTGCCTTCGCAAAAATAATCAACACCGGGTGAATTGGAAGGTATTGGACAACTGAGAGAGCGAGAGGTAGTAATACTATTCTCAAATTAGAGAAAGAGTGAAAGGCAAAGAAGAGAGAGAGAGAGAGAGAGAGAGAGAGAGAGAGACTCGCTGCGTTAGTTTCGAGCCTGATCACCTTATACCAAGACCTCCGGGGGAGGCCTGTTGGATGCGACGTCATGATGTGATGACGTCGACCCTGGTGGTCCGAAGCTGGCGATTGGCTACTCAGTCACTGTCTCTGTGTCAGTCTGTCACTAACTCTCTCGACTCTCGAGCTTACTCCCTGTTCATCACTTGGGCACGAGGTTTTTCCTTGGTTCCATTGTTTTATTTTGGAACCGGACCATTAAACTTATATGGCATCATGAAGTAGCGTGCCATGGATATGTCTTGTGTCCTTTAGTGGACGAACTTACTATGGTAAGCAGATAATCTCAGTTATAAGTTCACTGCAACAGGTACTGACCTAGGTGTTTGACTTTTGTCTCTGGATGACTTTAGAGTGCAATATAAATATAGTCCTGCATTTTAGGTAGGAGTTGTGAGCAACAAGGTCAGGTGCAATATAAAGAAAGACTGGTTTCGCCAAGATTTAATTTTAGTAGGAATTCGTGTAAACTAGAATTAAAAGAGTCGAATATAGGTTAGCCTATGTCAGCTGCCAGTGTAGCCTATGTCCAACAACTCCTAGTTTAGCCTGTGTCAAGTAACTCCCATTCAGGACTAATAAGAGCTTTGGAAATAGCAACTTACCAGTCAAATGTCATAATAGGCAAGACTAATATTGGTAGCAGTAGCCAGGTAAGTCAAGCAGCATATAAAGTGAGTTACCAACGAGCAAAGAAAGAGCAAACGCATCAAAAAAGTAAACCTAACAAGGGTAAACCTATGTACTGCAAGTGCAGAGAAACCCCAGAAGAAATTTAGCAAAGCATGCTGTAGCCTAGATTTGGTAAAGATCATTATCACAATGATTGGTACAAGGCCCCTGTGTCAGGTAAGAACGTTGCAAACATGATTCCTAACTGTGTGAAACCTTCAGACAAGGTACTCAAGGTTACATTAGCACAGACATAGAAGTTATAGGTTCATCTCAACTTAAGCACAATATAGTGATAAGGAAATAAGCAAGTTATCATTGACAGTAGTCAAAGGTAAGGGACAAACCTTTTGGCCCTAGATTGGTTAAGGTGAATAAAATTAGACTGGCATAGTATTCTAAGGGTTACAGGTGCAGGAGAGGAGCATACAGAAGAAATTTTTATAACCTAACCTAGCCCGTCCTCATTGCGTTACTAGGTTTCAGTGCTCATATATACTCGTAAAAATATTAAAAGGCCATCTTTCTTCCTCCACAGGTAAAACTTGAGTACAGATTAATGAAATACCATTCTGTTTACCACAATGCCCTACCTAGAGTTAAGGCTAACTGTGCAGTACATGCCTTTTTCATGTCGCTGCAGTACGTCACTTAGGAGATTTCAAGATTCCTACAGAGGTTCATTACACGAATATCATTAAGCAGATATTCAATAACTCCAGCGAACTGATACTGTTGAATGTATTTCTAACACTGCAGTAGCACTGGTGTTATAAAACTAGTTATTTCATTTTTGGCAGTATTTTTAGACGGTCAGTTATCAAATCCCTTGCCTGAGCTAAAATTCGTATTTAAACAGCTGCAGTTAATGACTGAATAAATTTGATTATTCATCAGAGCTGGTAATATTGTGTTTATATTATATAGTTGTTCCCCTCAAAGTTACCGTACCACCAGGAGAGTGTTTTTCCAAACAGGTCTGCCCAGCATCAGAACAAAAGGACTCAAATTTTCTGATGCACCTACATTAAGTGTAAATGTAAATCATTACTTCCCAATGATAAAATAGTGATACCGATGATGAATGAAACTCACTTAAAACCTTATTTTCATTATAAAGGCAGAAAAGATGTCGGTTCAGTCTTTGATAGTAGTGCATTTGATTTTATGTTGAACAGGAGAAGTGTAAATTCAAATAAGTTTATATATTCCCACAAAGCATAAAAGCTGATGATCTACACAGCTCACTGAAGAAAGTAATTATAAGCTTAGAAAAAATACGTTTGACCGTGTTTTGCATTGTAACGTCATAATGCTTTCATTGGGAAAGCAATGTCCTATTTTGCCAGCACTCCACAACTGTCTATAGTGTATCCCCACCGATTTCAGTGTAACAAACCCCAGTTTTTCCTGTGTTTTAGTAAATTTGCTGAAATGTATCAGGAATAATCGGTTTGGCCAAAAAGTTATAAATAAAACAATGAAGTTCCCTCGGTTCTCTTTTGATGTAAAAATTTTGGAAAACGAATTTCATTATGCACCATTCAGCCCTTTGAAAAAATTCATGAGATAGATGTTTACTCTTTAAACATTCATATTCACTCATTAAAAGCGTTGTGTATCTATACCTTTGAGAAACAAAATGTTCGTTTAGTATTACAAATATTCAATGAGTAATCTCATTCAAGCTTTACTAACTCTTGGACAAGAATCACTGCGACTTTTTATTCAGGATTTGCAGAATGTGAATTTTTTTTTTCTTTCTTTTACATTTGGTGGACGATCATCAATACAATTGCTTAAAGGTCAATGGCTAAATAATATATATACTACTCCAATAAGTAACGAAGGTTATAGTAAAGGAAAACATAGTAAAATTCTTTTGAATAATCGTTGTTCCCAATAAAAACTATATTGAAGCCAACAAAAATTTGACTAAAAATCGAAAGTTAGAAAATTTCACTATCAAATAATGGCTGTATGTTAATAGATAATTATTTCATTCACATATAGTAGAATGAACCATGGTTTTTTTTTTTTTTTTGCGATGTAAGTAAACCAATGCACTGCCGTCTTGCAGTTTGACTATTATGTATAATTTTTTTTTTTCTAATGACGATAAACATGTCTGTTCTTTGGTGTACACTGTACACTGAGTTGTAACTAATATAAATTGTTTTGGTTCAGTATTTTATATTAATCTCATAAATTGTGTTTCGAGTAAGTATTATTGGCTGTACACCAATTAGTGTAGACGAGAAAAATAAGTAAATTAATAACTGGCAAACAAAAAAAAAGTCGATATTGGTGACGTTGTATTTACAAATCTTTCGTCTGGCAGCGTAATCAGTGCTGGGCGCTCGGACCATCCTTGCTTTCGTCACAAAACATCGAACAGGCCTTGTCTCTCGGTGTTTCTCTGTGATCTCGGTTGTAACGCCGCTTGCATCAGACCCTTCTACGTCACTCCACCATCGGATGGATTTCCATTATCGAGTGCACGTAGGATTGCCAGAAGTTGTTCTTTCATCGTAAGGCGAGCGTTTACCCACTGGACGCATTTTGTCCCCTTTACCTTTAGTAACCGTCAGTAGTATTTCAACATAGTTGAATGACACTTTATCCCGACCATCTGGTAAGAACAGTTGTTTCATGTCCGCCATTATATGAACATTGATTTTGTTCATACCAAACTGAGATCCTGGTATTCTTAGTCTTGTGTTCTCTGACACAATTAGCTTCGCGTCCACGTACTGCTACTGGTCTTATAATTCTCTTAAACATTCTCCCACTTTCCATCTTCGTGCTTGGGAGTTTTTGTTTTGTATGGTGTTTTTACGTTGCATGGAACCAGTGGTTATTCAGCAACGGGACCAACGGCTTTACGTGACATCCGAATCACGTCGAGAGTGAACTTCTGTTACCAGAAATACACATCTCTCACTCCCCAGTGGAATGGCCGAGAATCGAACTCGCAACCACCGAGGTGGGACGCAAACACCATAACAATCATACCACTGAGGCGCTTCGTGCTTGGGAGTAAAATCATAGAACCATGAACCAGCAGCCATCATTCAAGCGTGTATTTCCTTTTCCACCTCATTCTCGATTCTTAAGTAATTGCGTATCGTTTAAATTCTCTTTTTGCTCAAAAGTTTCAAAATTGCTTTGGGCATTCTTTGCATTCATTGACATATATTCCTTGAAGTCTTGATGGTAAACTCTTGCTTTCTGTGGGACTGAACTACGAAAGAATACTGGGTTACTTGCCTTTTTGTCTCTTGACCAAGAAAAAATGAATATTTATAAGGACTGTTCTTATTTTCTTTGTATTATTATGTAATTGACAACATGCTTAACTATTTTCCCCTCTATTTTCTAGCATAGGCCAAATAATAAGGGTCTGACATGTATCTGTTCAAGTGGTTGTAATTATCATTTCGTTTTCGTTGTTCCCTTTACGCTGTGATGAACTATACTATGTTTTTTTTTTCCATCTTTCATTTCGCACATGGTAACACTGCGTCCCGGGCTTTAAATAGCTATGTCTAAGTTTTATGTAAATAAAAGGATATCTGGGTGTACATTTGCAACTGAAAAGGGTTTTTAATAATTTACTGTATGCGAATTACACCGCTAATATTCGAAATAGGATATTATTATTATTGGTGAGTGTAAGCTGAATGTAACTATCTAAAGCCCGGGACACAGTGTTACCATACGCAAACACCACAGGCGGGTGGACAGATGGAAAAAAACCGAGTATAGATGTATATTTATTCCGTTGCCATGAAGATACCTTCTTATTTTTCTTCCTCAGTTGTTTATGATTTTTCTCTTCTTTTTCAGGTACTTCACCATCATCTTCTCTCAGGTCAGTTTCTTCCCTTGTTTTGATGATTTTGGATTGTTTCAAACTATTTTAATTGCTGGCGATAGGAATTGTTTCGGAGAAAAGCCACAGACAGTACACAGACTAGTGAGTCGATAACGTTCAGGCGTTTCGTTCAGTTTTTTTATGGGGGGAGGTTGTTTTTCCCAAAAATGGACCTTTTCTTCTATAAATGTCATTGCATATATGGGTATATACAAAATGAATTGAAAATGTTGTTTTAGTTACATTAAGAAGAAAAATTGTGTATGCGGTGTAATGCCCTTCTACCCGGCCCTTTCTCCCGATTAAATGTTTTTTAAAGTAGTGACTTTGGTTAACAGAATTTACTTATTGTGTTGAAAGTTTCCACTGAAATTCATGGATATTTCTTCAGTGTTATCGATTGATTCATTTATTATGCTAACAATAACATAAATATTAATTTATTTGTTATGTTATATACTTTGACTTAGCAAAAACAGTAATTATTAATAACTTTGTAAGTAGCCTACAGTTCAATGAAAAGGATAGGCACAGAAAATATGGACTTCCAGAAGTTGGGGAGGGGGGGGGGGGGGGGTGGGGGGGGGGGGTTTCGTTTGACCCCTTAAAAGCGGAAGCACAAATAAAAACAGAAAATGGAGAAAACAGAATTTAGTTTCAAAGTTAGGAATGGAGAAGAGTTTTTCTGCCAAAGAAAAGAGCACTGTAAGGCCTTGTCCACACGGTCGAGCTTTGGTCGACGAACTTTGTCCGATGTGACGTCAGAAGCGGATAAACAGCGAGAAAAGTCAGAACTTAGCCGCGGTTTCTCCGCTTCTGACGTCACATCGAACAAAGTTCGTCGAGCAAAGCTCGGCCGTGTGGACGGGGCCTTAGTTGCAATTAATCGTCGACAAAGAAAAATCTGCTTAGTAAAATAATGATGTAAGCGTGAGAGGGTAGAACAAATATAGAAATCTCAAATGAAATTCCGAATGGCGAAAAGTCATAGCGATATGGATTAAATTTTGAAATGTCTTTTGTGTTACCAGATGACAAGCTCCAATTATTTTGTCTCGCTTCTGTTAGCTCTGTTAATGTATTGGTCCTTATCCGAAGGATTATAGCAGAACGCATCATCTGTAGAGAATGGGATATAAATCCAAGTTATAACTTACTAACACGCATACTAACAGAACAACCCGAATGCTTGTATGAAGTGAGGTAGCGGGGAATTCGGCGTTTCTTAGTTTTCGTTTCGGGAATATTGTCTTTCTAGACAAAGATGAAAATATTTGCCAGCTCCTTTTCTTGGAAAATTTGTTATATGGGTAGCGTTTAGTGTTTTTATTTTGTCTTGCAATAATCTACTTATTCATTCACTTGATAATGCTGCTTTTCTTAGAAATTACTTTTTTTTTATTTATTTATTTGTTTTTTTAGATCTGCCTTTTTCGGTAGATGCGTTTATATCAAGTGATTATTCTTCAGTTTAAGGTCTGGTGGAGCTGATGTTGTGGAACACCTTAACATTTTAACAGACCATAACATTAAATGATATTAACTAATCAGGTAATTTTTGGGAGCAATCTTCTATATTTTAGGGCGAGATAAAGAAGAAAACCGGAAACTAATCCTGACCTCATAAAGTTTAGGAATTTAAACGATTGGAAGAATAATCACGATCTCTTCTTCAACTTTACTAACGTAGAATTCTAGAAGTTAATCGCGATCTTCGGAATTAAGGTATTGCGATGTCTGAGAGCTAATCGTGAACGCTTTAATCAAGTGCGAGTCAAAGGAAATGAAGATGAAAAACTCCCGGGTCTATAGGAGATCGTAAATGGGGCGCCAAATCGAAAAAAAAAAAAACTGCACCACGGGGAATGTTTTAGAGGACACTGATCCTCCTCATCAGGCGTTTAGCGTCTCGTCACTTGACTTCACTTCCAAAGGAAGTCGTTTCTATAAAGGAAAGGAGGTTGAGGGGAGAGGAAGGAAGTGGAAATAGGGAATGGAAGGTTAAAAGGATGGGAAGAGATAAAGATAGATTCATATCGAACATCTCGAAAAGAAGAGCTTTGGGGAAATCCGGAGACTTAACCTTTGGGAACATGAGGCGAAATACAGCTTTTTTTATGTATTTGTTTTCTTTTCTTTTTTTATTTTTACTAAAACACATAGTCGGTCTTAACTCTTTTCTTTTTATTCCATTCTCTGTCATCCATGGAAGTAACCCTATTATTATGTATATATATATATATATATATATATATATATATATATATATATATATATTATATATACATATACATATATGTATATATACATATATATATACATATATATACATACATATATATACATATATATATATATATATATATATATATATATATATATATATATATATTGTAACATAAAAAAAATCTCTATGGTAAGGATTTACGAGGAGAATATATCAGGAAACAGTGACAACCCACTATAACTTAAAATGTACTTTAATTAATAATTAGTAAAGAAATTAAAGTATCAAACAGAACATTAAACAAATTACGGACGCATTACACAAAAACAAAGACTCGCCATACAGCACTTCATTAAGACTACTCATCACTAATCACTGCAGTTTACAGTATAATACCCAAGTCACAAAGCTTTACATCAACACAACATATAATTCACTGTAACATCAAAAAGTTAGTGGCAACCAACGTTACATCACACAAGAAAACGTCCAAACGGATAATAATACATTACCATATATTCCTTAAAAACTTGATACACTATTATAATCACTTGTTTGTTGCAACTTCAACGAAAAATCATCGTTTTGGGCCTTTATATACCCGACTCATGCTAGACATCCATGGACTAAATATCATTTTTTCGGTACATTATCCTTGGCGACTACTGCCTACGCCAAGCGCTACTGTCATCTGTTGTCTAGTGTACACACTTTTTTCATGTAAATATCAATTTTCAACCTTCTCTGCAATTTTACATTCAATAAATCAATATTCCTTTACAATATATATATATATATATATATATATATATATATATATATATATATATATATATATATATACATATATATATATATATATATATATATATATATATATATATATATATATTATTCATTTGGTAAACGTGTAACTCGAGCGTCAGGCAACAACAAACAAACAGCGGCTCGTGACTTTCCTTTCTCTCTCTCTCTCTAACAGCGATACCTCTCTCTCTCTCTCTCTCTCTCTCTCTCTCTCTCTCTCTCTCTCTCTCTCCACTCTAACAGATAATGAAAATGAGAGAGTTGCATTATAAGAAAATACATTTATTAAGTAACAAAAGATAATGATCCAAGCTTACTGACTAACTTGAAAACCCCAACAAAAATGTCTAAACAGTATTTTAGTCACATCAAAAGTCTATTATCCATCGGGCTCCCTCGGTCCCCCCATGGTTCCTTGCCAGAACCGTCTGTTTCAAAGACATAGAAACACCCATAAGTACACACACAAGTTTAACAATCAGAGATTAAAGATTTGATATCATTATAAAAATGTCAAATAGATAACAGCCACTCTCTGGCTAAAACAGTTCAAAACTCACCCAAGCAGCCGGACTATTTCACACACTTAATAAAAACCACTTCGGAGAGCACCACGGCATCTTTCCCTTCTCTCAAAGCCGCCTCTATGCCAAATCCCCCATAGACTTGTGTATCATACATTTTTAATAGAAGAAGCGCACACGCACATACAAATGCACATTTCGTTAGCGCCTCATAATTACTAGCTGCAACTAGTTTCCCAAAGGCACTTTGAGAAGAGTTCATAAACTGTCGTACATTGACTTGTCTTTCTATGCAATTTTATCTCACGCCACGACAGAAACCATTCCTCAGCTTTCTCGGGTCGTTGCTTCTCCACATTCCAATAGGTCACAGCGAACATATTGGCAATATATCATTAATCAAAACCCTAGGCCTTATACCGCTCGGCCACCTCGAAATGCTAGCTCCCGCCTAGCAAAATTGTCAAACAGAATAGCTTATGTAATACACATTGGCCGGCTTAAAATAAAATATAAGTAATAACTGCCACGTCTCTGGCATCATAAAATAAAGTCTGTTACGCTTTTATCTCCAAATAACACTAGAATTTTCTCTCATATGGGATTCTTGAATATCCCTCTTTGTTTGTCTGCAACTAGCTGCTCCTGTAGCAGACTGTAGGAAGACGGAATGCCTCCCTCATTGTAGAAGACTTCTAACGGCTTCTGCAGATCCCCAAAAGACTGTTGAACTTTGTAGACTCTCGTGAATGCCACGGACAAACGACAGCAACCTCTCTGCACGGCTGGTGGATGTCTTGCTAGCGTTGGGAAACGACTTTTTGGTGTGTTAGTATGTCAGTCAAGTCACTGGTCAATCTAAGAAAATTAACCCAGACATACTACTTCTATCAAACAACGATCTCAAAAATCAGAAATACTAACTGAACGTCTCCCAATTAACTCCCTTTAATATGACTACTAAATCATAAGTCATTATCATAACTCTCAAAGAAAAAAAAACATCAAGTTCTCCAACTCAATTCTCCAAATCCACACATCAGCACACACACAACTCCAGAAATCACAGCAACTCCACAGACTTCTGCACTCACATTTCAACTTGAATGTTATCACAAGTAAAAAAAAGAAAGAAATCGTAATGAGCCCAAAGGAAAAAAAAAAAAAGAATCACGTAACACAACCCAGACCCAAAAATGTTCTCTCAAGTTCTGATATCTGAACAACCCACAAAATCAGTAAAAATCTCCAATTTTTGTTTAACAGCAAAAACCCCTTTACTGCTCATACAATTAATTACAATGAGACTTAATGTCAAACTCCCATTTACGTAAATAACAACCCCCGAAAAATTACATCTCCCGTCCAAAAAGAAATGCTATTTAAGCTCAATCCCCAATTATATCTCTCATAGGAAAAGGAAGAAAATAAAAAAAAAAGATAACCACAAGTAAATTTCCCCAATCACTAAATACATAATACATGTATAATATGCATAACCCCCGCGTTTTTCCCAAGAAATGTCCCCTGTAAAGTTACGGAATTTCTCGACATCGCAAACTTTATCGACTGGACATGTCCAGCGCTTTCGTGAAATGCTATTGTCAACATTTCCAGATATTGCTAAAAAATTCTGATCAATCACATCAGAGGAAAAGAGTCAGCACACGGCTCATCACATCGCTTGTCAGCAGAAAAATCGCCTGCGGACGTGTGCTCAAACAGCAGCATAAAAAATGTCCAGTCAGACACACAAGTTTGGAAACTCATGATTCTACAGAAAAAGGTCTAACTGACACATTTCACAAAATTAACTCCAGGATATGACTGAATGTGTTCAAAAATTTGTCTCGAAGATGTATTCTCTCTACATGACTTTGCCCAATTATATGCCTCCAAAAATAATACACTTGTGAACATGAAAAATGCACACATCTCCATAGGATTCGTAATGCAGTAATGCCACTCGCCTCTAAATAGTCACGAAAATCAAAGAGAAAGAACAGAAATCTTCTCTTTGCTCGAAAAGACAAAAACTCCCATAACCACAATAAAAGGTCACGCCAAAGATTAATTCCATCTCCATACATAAATATGTGACACCATATTAATAAGAAGAGCACTCCGGTGAAAAAAATATTTCCTCATTTGGTTAATAACCACATCCACATATTATTCACTCTTATTTCTCTGATAGCCATATGTTGATAAAAAAACACCACTCCAGGAACAAAGAATAATCACCTCTTTTCGGCAAATAAAAATATTTACCTCTATTTCCCCAATACTCCATATGGAATAAAACAAGGCTCCAAAAAAATATTAAATCTCCAAAAAGGAATATAAAAAAAAATGAAATCCTACCTCCAAAAAAATGTGCACTCAAGCCATTTAACTCACCACTCACAAATATTGCCCCATAATCTCCAAATATGTGTCTCCATTTGCAACAAAGATGGCTGCAAAATAATTGAACTAAACATAGCTCTCATCACCATTGGCAACTATCAAAATGGCCAAAAATATATCTCCAATATATTATATCCCTAATTATAACTCCAAAGTAATATACCTCAATTATAACTCCAAATAATATATCTCAATTCTCCAGAGAATAACTCAATGTTATAGTCAAAAACTATAAAACTCTCTCTATTTAGCATAACTGCTAAAAAAGAACAAAACCTCGGCAAATCAAAACTGTCTAGAGAATTCTAGAAAAAATCACCAATGTGCCCCACAACTTATTATAACAGAACTCCAAATTCAAAGTGTCTTAGCCAAGACTTCTCCATATGCACTACGGCATAGCCACTAGAAACTTAGCCAAGTTTCCTATCTCTCACAAAGTTGTCACAAATACAACAAGGGTATTGTGTAAGAAAACTCACAATTTCTGGAACACAAATATCCAGAGGAAAAAATGTAGTGCCATTACGTATGCATCAAACGTGCAAAAAATTCTCCCATAAATTTCTCTACAGCATCAAATACCTGAAACACAAACACGTTTCCCGAACAATGACTCTAAGTCATGAACTGAGATATTAAAAAATTATTCACACCAACTGGAGAGAAAAAAATAAACTCAAATTCACCCATGATGAAAACTTGTGTCAGCGATGGCTAACTTCCAAAAAAGGAGAAAAGAAAAATCCACGGCATTGTTAACTATCTCCCGTGACTCACTAGATGTCAGGCAATTATCTGCTGAACACATAAAAAAAAGAAAAAAACTAAAATAATGTGTTGTTAGTTCCTCCCAAATTCAAAAAAGATTTCACCACCCTTGATATAGCATTACAACACCCACGTATTAGTATATAAAAAAAAAATCAAGTAATCAGAAATATCATTATCACAAAATCACCAAATTTGCTATCATCAAAATCACCAATATTAGTATAAAAACATCACCAATGTTAATGCTTATCCATTCACCAAGGAATTCAGCAAAAAAATTCAGCAAGATTCAACACAATTCACCAAGATTCAGCCAGATTCATCAAGATTCAGCAAAACTCATCACTTGCGAATGACCGAAATATTCTCCAAAGTTACAAAAACTCAACAAATAACTAAGACAAGACTTCTCCCATTAATTCATTGTAATAATTTTCCATGAATAATTATCTGTAATAATTATAAAATAATCTCCCATGAAATATCTCAAATCTCTCGTAAAACAAATCCCACGTAATGAAATAAGTATACTTAAGCAACCCTTCCGTGACACATCTCAAGTATAATAATTATTAATAATAATAATAATTCTCCATAGTAACAAATCCCCATGCAAAGATCTCAAGTAAGGGTGAAATTCAAATACCATACATCAGTAGTGCCGAACCTCATGACACACAATTTCTCCAGTATACACCACCATTGCCACACCCACACAACCAACACAGACACAACACCATTCACGGCATCGGGCATTACCATGCACCACTGTCAAAGTAATTTCCCCAACACAATAAAAAAAAAAATAATCTCTGTCTCCCCATTTTGTGTCTTCCAAGGCACAAGGAAAACATACACCCCTACAACGCATTTCAATTCTCTTTTTATTTCCTTTTCTCTTCATCCAAGAGAAAGGAAATTTCTCTTCTAAAAAAAAGACTCTACGGGCATTTCACTTCATCAACTAATCAATCAGCTGATGTCTTGGCATTCATTGTCAAGGCCAGACTCGTCTTCAACAGCCCGACAAAGAAAAAAAAAGAAAGGAGGAGTTCACCCACACTGAGAAAAAAAATTTTTCTCCCTTTCACTGAACGTTGACACTCCCCGTCAAGCGATAGAACACCTCCCCGAGGCATGCCAGTACCCATCTCCCCCTTGAACAGTGTCTGAGGAACCCCCTCAATGGTATATACCAGTACCCTCGCAATACCCTGCCATGCAATGCCTTCCTGCACCGGTTAGCAGAAATGTGCTGAGCCCGTAAAAATCAGTGGCCGCTCTGTCTCCAAGCTAAATATGCTATCTAAGCACAGTTCACATGCATGAAAAACATCTTTATGCACCCTTATGTGTTAAACAAAGACGAATACATCTATTATAAACACGCGCCAACAAAGAAAACACGTCACTTTGCTACTATGGGGAAAAAGAAAAAAAATTTTTTACCTCTTAAACCAATCCCATAACCCTGAAATATTTTAAAAAAACCCTCCCCCTTACAAACAATAGTTTTTAACTATCACCACTCCATAATGGGAACAAAAAGAACTCGGAATTCACGCAAGACACGGCAGTGACACACACGATTTTCTCGGGATGCACTCGACATTAAACACAGAAGTCATACTGAGTGCTGCAACTAGTAGGCAGACTGCCTGGGCCAAATGCTGTGTCTAAGAAAATCCTTTCCCACTCCTTTTAGCACAGTTAACAGATAGATATTTCTCATTTTTTCTCACTAAGTAACTGAAAAACTACAATTTCACAATTTTCCACAATCCCACAAAGGCTTTGTCGTTCGAAAACTATCACTAAGCCATAACCCCTTTATTTTTTTTAACTGGTCACCTATCTCTTCATTGACGCTCCCAGGCATAAAAAAACCTTTTATACCGTTTTTTCACCGCCTGCCACCAAGCTGTAATGAAGTTATTTCCTCATTATTCATTTGGTAAACATGTAACTCGAGCGTCAGGCAAACAACAAACAAACCAGCGGCTCGTGATTTCCTTTCTCTCTCTCTCTCTAACAGCGATACCTCTCTCTCTCTCTCTCTCTCTCTATCTCTCTCTCTCTCTCTCTCTCTCTCTCTCTCTCTCTCTCTCTCTTCCTCCACTAACAGATAATGAAAATGAGAGAGTTGCATTATAAGAAAATACATTTATTAAGTAACAAAATATAATGATCCAAGTCTTACTGACTAACTTAAAAACCCCAACAAAAATGTCTAAACAGTATTTTAGTCACATCAAAAGTCTATTATCCATCGGGACTCCCTCGGTCCCCCCATGGTTCCTTGCCAGAACCGTCTGTTTCAAAGACATAGAAACACCCATAAGTACACACACAAGTTTAACAATCAGAGATTAAAGATTTGATATCATTATAAAAATGTCAAATAGATAACAAGCCACTCTCTGGCTAAAACAGTTCAAAACTCACCCAAGCAGCCGGACTATTTCACACACTTAATAAAAAACACGTTCGGAGAGCACCACGGCATCTTTCCCTTCTCTCAAAGCCGCCTCTATGCCAAATCCCCCATAGACTTGTGTATCATACATTTTTAATAGAAGAAGCGCACACGCACATACAAATGCACATTTCGTTAGCGCCTCATAATTACTAGCTGCAACTAGTTTCCCAAAGGCACTTTGAGAAGAGTTCATAAACTGTCGTACATTGACTTGTCTTTCTATGCAGTTTTATCTCACGCCACCGACAGAAACCGTTCCTCAGCTTCTCTCGGGTCGTTGCTTCTCCACATTCCAATAGGTCACAGTAAACATATTGGCAATATATCATTAATCAAAACCTAGGCCTTATATATATATATATATATATATATATATATATATATATATATATATATATATATATATATATATATGTATATGTATATATGGGGGAGACCAGGGCTAGTATGCTACAGGGTAAGTTGGCACACTCAAAATAACATTAAAGTGTACCAATAGATGACTCTTATACATATACTGTGTAATTGCCACGTGATTCCTCAGTTAGCAGCAAAATTCTATAGAGATAGAACGTAGGAGCTCGAATTTATGAGACAAATTTTGATTTTGATGGTAGTAAGTAAATTTTTTTATCTTTCTATTATTTGCTGTAACATCTATGCATTCATGAAAGATTATTTTTTAGTTATAGCATAGTTTTCCTTATGGTTTAAAGATCCTATACCATTAAAATTAATAATTCAAGGCTTCTTGCTATGGACTAGTAAGTGTTTTTGTACGAAATTGTAAGGATGCGGCAAGTTGACTCAAAACAAGTGGGGCAAGTTGGCACATGTGCAAACTTGCCTCACGTTATTGATAATAGTAAGCCTATTTATTTATATAATTTACGTTTTATTTCTTTATTTTTGGAAGGATAATAAGATTAGTGTCCTATCATTTCCTCCAAATTGCTCTCACAAGTTGCAGCCCCTGGATGTTAGTATTTATAGACCTCTGAAGAAATGTGTTAACAAGGCATGTGATTCGTGGATGACTTGAAATCCAGGATCAAGTATGCCCATCTGTGACAATCCTGGTAATGTTTCCTCGGCTTTACCTCTAGCTGTCACTTATTCTGATGTTTTCAATGGGTTTAGGGTTGCTGGAATTTCACCTTTGAATACAGACTATTTTTCAAGATTTTGATATTACAGGTGAGTATGTAACAGATCGAGAGATGTCCGAAAAGACACATGGGCTATTGATTCAGAAGACAGCTCAGCTGAAGACAGCCTGGTTTGGTTTGGTAAGCCAGGAGAGGTGTGGTCCATTGAAGGGCATGTAACATGTGGGAGCATGAAAACTACTGATGAAGATTTATTTGACACCTGCCACATTTAAAACTAGATGATGATCTGAAGTAATACTAGTGCCTTATATTCTGTATTTTGGAAATTCAGGAGGTATTTTTGCTATTTGATTTACATGCAATGTACTAATTTTCTTTTCATTATCAATGTGCCAACTTACCCCATAATGTGTACCAACTTACCCCGTATACAGGGCAAGTTGGCACGAAAAAGTTATTTTTCCTAAAGCTTATTGTTACCTTATGTTGAAAGCAAACAACATTTACTTTGCTCTATGATAAAGACGAATGTTAATTTATTCATTGATGGTAAGAATATTGCAAAAAATGTTTGTTTTATATTCGCAATAACCAAAATTGTAAAAAGTGTGCCAACTAGCCCCGGTCTATATATATATAAATATATATATATATATATATATATATATATATATATATATATATATATATATATATATATATATATATATATGTGTGTGTGCTTAAAAAATCACTGTAGATGCACGTGACTTTCATAAATAAGCGAATACCACAGGAAAATAATAGTCAGAAATCCAAGCGCTTTCGTCATTACTCAGACATCGTCAAGGAGTTAATGAAGTACAATTAGAGATAAAGGTCTCAGGTACAAAACAAAATCAAGAATACCAGATGGTTAATTGTCAAAAGGGTAAAAATTAAAAGAGATAATCCAGGATTATCGGATATCACACGGTCACAAACCTAACCGAAACTCCAAAGTATCTGTACAGCCCAAAACATGTAAAAACTGAATATATTATTTTGTTGCTTATATTTATCTACAACTATTTTCATTATGAAAGCATCAAGTTTAAATAAACCAAGACTTAAATTTAGAACATTTCTATTATTTGACTTGATGAACAAGATTCAATGATATTCCTTTTAACTGTGTCATTACATGGATTAAGGCTCTTGCTTGACTCCAGTTAATAGGATGGTCTAAATCTCTCATATGTACGAATAATGGCATTCGATATTTGCCCAGTTCTCACAGAATATTGATGTTGCTTGAGACGTTGTGAAAGAGATTTACCGGTCTGTCCCGTAATAGACTTTATCACACTTTTTGCAAGGAATTTCATATATGCAGCCTGGAAGATCTTTAGGAGAATTTTTTATTATTAAACTCTTGACATTATATTACTGAAAATAACATTTATGTTTAAATAGCTTTAAAATTCTAGGAATATCTAAAAGCCTTTCATCATAGGGTAATTTTAGAACGTTATGCTTACTTAATTCAAGTTTGTCATTAGTTGAATCAAATGTTTTTCTAGCTCTTTTCCATGCCACATCTATAAAAGTCCTTGGGTATTTAAGTTTCAATGCAATATCATAAAATAGTTTAAATTTCAGCGTCAATAAACTGCGGGCTACAGACATGTAAAGCCCTTAGGAACATCCCAGAAAAAACAGAGAATTTAACATTTTGATGGTGATTGGAGTAGTAATGAACAAAAGAGGCAATGTTAGTTGATTTTCGAAAGACTGAAAAAGTGAAATTTCTATCATTTCTATGGACAGTTACATCAAGAAAATTCAAATTACAATTTCTTTCTTCCTGTACAGTAAATTTTATAGAAGGGACTAAATTATTGAGATTATTAAGGAATTCCTGGAGATTTTCATGAACTGGCCAAATACAGAAGATATCATCCACATATCTAAACCAAATAACTTTTTGGGGCAAAATTTTTGGTAAGAGTTTTGTCTCAAAAAATTCCATGTAAATATTGCTAAGGACAGGAGATAAGGGATTACCCATAGCCATGCCAAACTTTTGTACAAAAAATTCCCCATTAAAACAAAATTTACTATCTTTGATACATAACCTTATGAGACTAATGAGGTTTGCTACACTTAAGGGAATGTCATGACGTTGTAATTCCTCCTCCAAATATTCAAGTAAGTCATCTACAGGCACTTTTGTAAATAAAGAGACAACATCAAAACTAACCATATTAAAATCAAAATTCAAATTTAAACTATTCAATTTGTTTATAAAATCAACATTGTTTTTAACATTCGTGTTAGAAATGTTTCCTACCAAAGGAGTAAGAATTTTTACAAGCCATTTAGATAAATTATACATAACTGAGCCCACTGAACTAATGATTGGTCTGATAGGGTTATTGATTTTATGTGTCTTGACTAAACCATACATATAAGGTAGGGAGGCGCATTGCGGTGTAAACTGTTTAATTAAATGGTCAAAGCCCTTCCAAATGGATTTAATTTGTTTATAAAAATCCATTTTGAAGGGCTTTGACCATTTAATTATATATATATATATATATATATATATATATATATATATATATATATATATATATATATATATATATATATATATATATATATATATTAAAGGACATTTGTAGCTTGAGATATATATATATATATATATATATATATATATATATATATATATATATATATATATATATATATATATATATATATCGAGCTACAAATGTCTTTTAATATCTAATTAGCTCTACCTCGGAATTAATATATTCTCATGTATGTTTAATCGAAGGAGAATTTTTTTAGGCGATAATAGATTTGCCGGCTGACGGGCACGAACCACTGACACCTTCAAATCCGGGACGACAGTGAAGCCTTGGCCCACGCCACCACTGCAAGAGGATATAAGTTTATGCCGCCTCCCACCTCAAATACCTGTCGCACTCAGGTATTCGTAGTTTTGGA
>NC_087218.1:64735156-64752656 GCF_015104395.2 Macrobrachium nipponense | reverse complement strand
CTGTATTGGCTGTGGCAAACATGTTGCGGTATGGTCATCGTGGATGCCACAGTGCATTTTCATTATGGCTGTTAGCTTCATATACGTAATGCAGAGAAGGTAGCCAATGGGCTCAGAAGTTATAATCTCTTTAAGAGTTCCCTTCAACATACAAGCACCGGAACAAGATTGAGTGATTTTAAAATTGCTTTATCAAATTAACAATTATAACATTCTGTGGAAAAATATCCTGGAATTCTTTAATTTGTTTCTCCGCAAAAAATCGCCATTTGCGACTACCATGGGGAGATAATGGCCAATTGTTCCTCCGATGGGTGACGTCGCTACGTTTACCATCGCTTCCCGGCCCATTGGTCCTGGTAATTGACATTGCGCCATATCATATCACATCGGCGTTTCAGTGGCGTGGTCGGTTTAGTCTTACGGTTACTATGGATGCGAATTCTGACGGAAACGTCTTCTGACGAATACGTCAGAAATCCTCGTCAGAACAAGGTGGTTACACTGTACGCGTTTTCTGATATTCTGATAGTCATTACGTTTCTGCCGCCCAGCAAAGATGGACGAATTACTTTTTAATTGCTTAAAATGTAAACCCCACATCAAAATAAAAAATTGTACTTACTGCTAGTGTTGAGTTCTGTAGCAATCTTCTCCCACTTTTGCCGAGAAATATCTCTGTTATGGTAATTTTTGTCTCTCATATCCCACAAACACCTGTTCTCGTACACAAGGTTGTTATATTTATCGTTATCCATGGTGGAATAATAAAATCAATCGAAATTCAACGCTCAAAAATACCAAAAACAGACGCAGGTCGCATGAAAAAATCAAACTTGTTTGAACGCTCAACTGGTTCTGACGACTTCGTACGTGTTCTGACGTGTTCGTTGCTGCCACTGTAAACACTCTCATTGGAATGCATGCGTTTGCTTTTTCTTCGAATTCGTCAGCACTCGTCCGAACAGACATTCGTCAGAATTCGAATCCTAGTAACCGTAGCCTAAGTTAGCCTGTCACCTCGGTGGGCGCGAGTTGAATTCTCGGCCATTTCATTCAGGGGTCAGAGATGTGTTTTTCTGGAGATAGAACTTCACTCCCGGCGTGGTTCGGATGTCACATAAAGCAGTTGGTCCCGTTTCTGACTAACCACTGGTTTCATGCAACGTAAAAACACCATACAAACAAACATATCATACCATGCTAACATAATATTTTATAATCAAAACTGGCCCACTACATGAATAATTATCACATCACCGTGGTTCATATAATTTATTCGAGCTACCAATGCCCTTTAATATCAAATTCGCTCTACGTCGGAATTGATATATTTTCATATATGTAAACCGAAGGGGATTTTTTTAGTCGATAATAATTTCGTCCCCTCATGGGATCGAACCACCATCCAGTGCACAGGGACGGAATCAGGACGACATTGACGTCAATGTTCGATCCCATGAGGGGACGCATTTTATTATCGACTTAAAAATTCCCCTTCGGTTTACATATATGAAAATATATTAATTCCGAGGTAGAGCGAATTACATATTAAAGGACATTAGTAGCTCGAATATATATATATATGTATATATATATATATATATATATATATATATATATATATATATATATATATATATATATATATATATTGTTTTTGTATTTTTTCTTTGTCACTACAGCTGTTTCCCTACTCTGTGGCATTATCAAGCGACTACTGAATTACACTCTGAAATTACAACATATTTAATGATCGTGTAAAGAGAAAGTTGTAAGTTACCTTTAGACCGTTGTACTAATTGGTAAGGCAATGAAATACTTGACCTCTTATGCTGGAAGCTTTGCTTACAAACAGCATGTGTGGCAAGAAAAGTAAAACTGTAAATATTGAGTAACTAAATATTTGCTTAGATTTTTGTTTATAATTCATTACCTGACATGTTTGTTTGCTAGCGCTAGTGAAAAAATACGTTTGTAATAATACGTGTAGTATTGATGATTGTACAAATATATACAAAATGTCATGTCTGTGCATACATATTTGTGCATGATATTGCATTTGATTGTATATGTACGTGCAAATCCTCTACAATAATTGTGGCTCGAGGTTCGTGTTGGGGGGCAGGGACTGAGCCAAGATATTACTCGGTCTCCGCTGGGCGTCCTCGAGACTCCTGCCGAGCGCTGTGTGTCTGGCGGTAGGAGGGCGGGGTGTCTGGTCCCTGCGACTCTTGTTGGATATTTAGCTTCGGTTTCTGGATAGCGATGCTAACCGCTTCGGATATTAAGAGGCGGCCATACTTGGCTTCTCTGTGTACAACACAGAGAAGCCAATTAAGGCAATTCACTTTGTAGATGCGATAACGAAGTAGGAAGATGGTGAAGGCATGGACAAGCCATCCACTCAGCCCTTAAGCGGATAGTATGATATTATCAGCTGATTTTCTGTAGACACCAGTAGAGCCGAAGTCTCAGATATATTGGATGAGTGTACTAATAGAAGGGAAATTGGATGCTAGTTGAGATATATACATATATATATATATATATATATATATATATATATAATATATATATATATATATATATATATATATATATATATATTATATATATATATATATATATATGTATATATACATAATATATATATATATATATATATATATATATATATATATATATATATATATATATATATATATATATATATATATATATATATATATATATATATACATTTGTATTTTAGAGAGAGAGAGAGAGAGAGAGAGCAGGTAAACAGGATATCCGAAACCATCCCGACTCCAAACAGTAATTATAACAGCGCAAAGAATGTTTAAGCACCTCGTTACGGCGCCTGCCACATGTAACTAGGATTTTTCTTAGAGGAATAAAAAATGTTGATTACGTCCTGACAACATTTTAACTACAGAACTAGTCTAAAATTGTTTGTTACTACGTGATTATGTGTGAGCCATTATTATTGCTGAAAAAGAATAACAATGTCGGGTCTAAACTCTTGTCCGTTAAAAAATCTGCAGTCACTCCAGTGTCTTGAACTTTAGCCTGAGGTCACAACCAGATATTTTACAACCAGGGACTTTCGAACACTTGTGTGGTATTTCTCGTCTTTCTTTAAAACGAAGAAAAAATAAAATTATCTGGCGTTTCTGTTCCATGAAAGGAAAATACAACACCTTGCCAGTCCAGAGGATAACAGCCTAGAATCGAAGAGGTGGTTTGGTGGTCGTTTTGGTATTCCAGTTTCTTTCACTAGTTGTTACTATTGTAGATTCACATCAACCGTGCATTTGATGTCTAGGCCAGTCCCTTACGAGGTTCCTGATTGGCTGTTGATAAGCCATTGACAGGGCTGGAAACTCTCAGTCTATCTCGAGAGTTCGCATAGGCAGGATGTATGTTCTACCTCTCCTGAAAGACGTATCCATTAGGAGAGGTGGAAAATAGATCCTGCCTATGTGAATTCTCGAGAGAAACTGCCAATCAGAAGCGTCGTAAGGGACTGGCTTAAGCTGGCCATACACGATAGAGACTGGCCCGTCAATTTCAAGGGGATTGTCCCGCATCGGTCCAGTCTTTATGGTGTATGGGGGGAAAAAAAGCCAGTCTCGTCGGGCTTGTCTTGGCTCGCCATCCTTTCAGCATGTTGAAAATCCTGTCCTGTCCCGTTGCAATTTGCTGACTCGCCGCGCAAGTCCCTAACGTGTGGGAAGAGATTAGCCTCCCAGAGTCCTGACCATTCTCAAATAATTTCTATAATCATCTGGGTTATTTTCCTTTAACTCATTCAGTAACATCATATGAGAAAATTTCTCTCTCTTTCTTAGCCATTCTTTTGACCATTGTCTTCTGCGATTTTTGCCACACATTTCATAGTTATTGTCCTCTTGATCCAAGAGAGCTATGATTACAGCAATCATCTTTCTTTTATAAAAAAAATAAAAAAAAGCCATATTGCGAATGATATGTCACCTTACAATCAAGACCGCTTGAACACTGAGTAATCTTCTTCTCATAGACCGATGGGCAGATAATGAAGAATGTGGTAACTCCCAGAGATGGCAGAGCATGTTGTCCTCTTGAAATCCTGTCTCCATCGTGTATGGGCAATCCTTAGGGGTCTGGCGCGGAGGGCCAGTACCGCCGTGCCAGTCTCTAACGTGTATGGCTAGCTTTACACATCAACTGCACGGTTGATGTGAATCTACTATAGTAGCTGAGCCGATCTCTTCGAGCTGCTGTCTTGCGGTACTACAAGTCTATAACCTCAGTCCTCCTGTTTGCATCTCCTCGAGGTGTATAAAGGCCAAAGTTGGCAGCACCCACAGGAAAGAAGAGGAAGTCGAGCATCAGAGTACACAGTTCAACGTTAGTTTGATGAAAATATTGTAATATATACTGTCCCGGAATATACATCAAAATATTTACTGATATGTACTCCCCGTTTTAAACATTGATGGGAAATCCTAACAGATGCTTGAGTATCTGCGTTTGTACATTTCAACCGTTGTACAACATATTATAATCGTTACATTCAGGTACAAAGGCGTTATGGAACACATGCTCTCTCTACACAGTTCTTCCTATTAGACTTGTAGTGACACCCTTAGGGCATTTAATGCAGTTGGAAAGACATAAATTTTATTTAATTGGGGCACCTGCTTTTTAAAATCTTGAGAACGAATGCCTATTCTTTACGTAAAATATGAAATTGGAAATTATCTCCCAGATGAGACTCATGGGCAGCAGTTGGAATTGCTTGGATGCTATGTTCATTTTTTATGATTTTCCCCCTAAATATTTAGTGAATGGATTAAATTTGCTTCAACATATACGCAAGTGCGACTTCACACGCACACATTTTATACTGTATATATTACATATAACGAAGTGCCAAGTATCTGATCACTACACTTACCATTCATTAATTGTTCCCTCACAAAAGCCAGACACCTGAACCCTCATCACAAGTACTAAACAACTGAATACTCTAAAGGCAACAGTGATCCCTTAAACAACTTACCAGTATTGCAGAAAATCAGACTAAGTTCATCAAAACAGGTGTGAGGTAATCTTGTAAGTAATTAAATTAATCAAAGGGCATCACTCCATCAACAACTTTAAAAGGCTAAGTATTTCCCTGATTTCGGAAGTCTAAGTACTTCCCTGGTTCAAACTCACTTCAAGTAAATTGAAAGAAAACAGACCAGTTACCACTCTATGTTTCTACCTAAGCAAATCCTATAAATATACTGGTTTAAAGAAACACTTATAAGAATTTTGAAATACAAAAATTTATTAAAACATAAAATTTATAAGTGAAATTCACAATATCAGGGAAAATTACTGTTACTTGAAAACAAAGTTAAGTTTAATTAATTCTTGAATTAATTAAGTAAAATTAAATCAAAATTAATTTATCACAAAATTCAAGAAAATAAATTCAATCAAAATTCAAAAGTGTTAGGCAATACTTAAAATTTGGAAATTAATTCATAAGTGCTAAACAACAATATAACTTGAAAAGAATTCTAAGTAAATGCAAACTAATTCACAAGTGTTAAATTCAATTAAATGTGCAACGAAAATGAAAACAGAATAATGTGGGAAATTCCAAAATTGTAAAATACGCCAATCACACAGAATATAAGATAAAAACACACACTTCAATAAGAAAAACGAAAAAAAGCACAAAAAATAAATCACTTCAAATGAAACAAAACACAAAAATTTTCAATGAGTAAATATGTAAATTTCAACAAACGATTGTAACTATTAGTTATTAGTTGCAACTAATAAAAATATAACACACTTTACCTTGGAATACCAATTTCTTTCTTTTTGCTGCAGCTTGTTAGAAAAATTCACCAATTCACAGTATTTCACAAAATTAGGCGCCATTACACTTGTACGATGTCTGTTCAGATTCCACAAAAACACTAAATAATATTAGATAACTCTTAAGAAATATCAAAACTGAAATCTAGAAGTTACGAGTGACCAATTTACGTTATGTTAATATAATCTCAAGTATGTCGAGGGAGAGAGAGAGAGGAGGTCTGAACGCTATGCGGTTCTAAGTTGCAATGAAATCTCTTCCTTACGAAAACTGGACCGTGCAGATGGCACAAAACGTTTTGGGTATGAGAAAGATGATACAGTGCTTCCAGAAACTTCGAAAATGATGTAACTTTACAGAAAAAATCGTGAAATCTACACGTGGTTTCGGCAAAGACGTATGCGTATGAAACCAGTCTACTCAACAAAGACACGACTCGTTCGAGACAGACTGAGATCTCTAATCAAACGTGTTGACAGGTTAGGAAAGCAAAGCAGAAACTTCGCGGTCTCTTATCGCAAGGCGTTGACATAATAGGGAAACAATTCTATCTTCAAAAGGAAAAAGATAATCTCTCTCTCTTTCTTCACATTCTATGTTATATACTCTTTTACATTATGTTATGCGAAATCTGTACACAGATTTTAAAACATCCTAGCTAAGGAATCTGAATAAATGTTGCAAAACTCTACATATAACATTTTATACAGTCAAAGAGGGGATATATGCGTTTTGAAAGTAGCAACATGTAATAATATATAATAAATATATATATATATATATATATATATATATATATATATATATATATATATAAGTCATATCACATTACCGTGATTCATATGCATACATCGAGCTACAATGTCCTTTAATATCTAATTCGCTCTACCTCGGAATTAATATATTTTCATATATGCTTAAACCGAAGGGGAGGGTTTTTTTTTTTTTTTTTTTTTTTTTTCGATAATAGATTTGCCTACCACCCCACCTCTCGCGGTGGTGGGGTGGTAGAGCTTCACTGACGTGTCTGGATTTGAATGTCTCCTGTGTTCGCACCCAGGTACAGGCAAATCTATTATCGTGAAGAAAAAAATTCCCCTTCGGTTAAGCATATAGAAAATATATCAATTCCGAGGTAGAGCGAATTAAATATTAAAGGACATTGTAGCTCGATGAATATCTATCTTATTGATATATATATATATATATATATATATATATATATATAATATATATATATTATAATTATATAATTATATAATATATCATATATATATATATATATATATATATATATATATATATATATATATATATATATATATATATATATATATATATATAATATGTATATATATATATATATTATATAAGTGCTTATATACTGTAATCACGTGCACTAGTGATATATATATATATATATATATATATATATATATATATATATATATATATATATATATATATATATATATATATAGTATATATATATATATATATATATATATATATATATATATATATATATATATATATATATATATATATACTAAGTATATATATATATATATATATATATATAATATATATATATATATATGTGTGTGTGTGTGTGTGTGTGTGTGTGTGTGTGTATGTGTGCGCGTGTATGTGCATGATTGTATGTAATAATGTATGTATGCTTTCATGAGGTAAACAACTTGCCTCTGTGAAAAGCCTATTTATTTTATTATTTCCTCTATTTTTATGAGAGGCTTGTGATTGATAAATCTTGCGGGATTTGGGGTTACTGCCAAATTTTTTAAACATTTCATGGTGGACCTTGCAGCTTATTGTCGAGACGATGAGAATGACTTAGAAGCTACAGAATGATTTATTTTTATCGAAGGCCAAACCAGAAAGCAGAAAAAACGAAGGAGGGAAAGAAATATAAATATTTCATAACTCCAAATAAAAATCGGTGCAGGATATTGTGATAGAGCATGACATGGATTCCGCGTTAATCAGTAAGACTGATTATTATTCCAATCTTCAAGCCCAGAATCTTATATTTATTAGAACTTTTGTGTATATAAGTTGACCAGACTCGATATTTATTAGGATAAGACTGAAAATTCTTATTGATCATTTTTTAAACTTTAAATTACCGATACATATTTTGAAACATAAGCGTTCGTATTGAAACAGAAGAGGATTGCGGTGTGATTCTTATTATATGTTCATACCCCTGGTTTGCGATGATAAGATATACGTTTATGAGTAATTGGTTAACAGCCTTTAAGTATTTCAATTTGAATTACTATACGAAAGAAAAAAATATTTAATGCAAGTGGGGGCGTTCTTTGGATTTAATTTTGGCTCTGCTCCTCTTGTGAAGCATAGTCTTATAACTCTTGCCTGTTTACCTTGACTCTCTCCAGTATTAATGAACTCTATTGAAACACTTTTCTGATAGCCAGGGTGACACTTCCGGGGCGCACCGAACATAATTCAGGAGGTTATTATCGAAAAGTTACGAGGCGAACAATCACTGGGGCTTGTCATTAGCGTCAGAGTTACATTTAGTGACTGGGCGAAATGACTCTATTACTCCCTGGGAAATATGTTGCAGATCCTTTCTCTTTCTGATGTATAAAATTTGGAATGATAAGGTGTTGACCTTTTCGTAAAACGTAATATTTATTTGTATTATTACATCTTAATTCATTCTTATATGTGTTCAAAAGGTTTTGCTGGGAAAGTTTATGGTCCTTCTGATCTGTCAGGTTATGAGATGCAGGGAAATTTATTCCTGAATATCTCACGAAATCAGTAAAACACCAGAATGGAGAAAATGATTTCTTTCGGGTAATTTGAGCTACTGAGTATGCATCATAGTTCTCGACAAATTAACAACTGGATTTTGATCATCGCTTGTTTTCAAGTAGGTGGCGCAATGCCCGAGGTCATTTGGTTGCATATAGTATATATATATATATATATATATATATATATATATATATATATATATATATATATATATATATATATATATATATATATATATATATATATCTAATAAAATGAGCCCATAAAAACACCAAAATGTAGAGGAATTCTGTTGTTACAGAACATTTTTACCAGTCATATATATATATATATATATATATATATATATATATATATATATATATATATATATATATATATATATATGTATAATAACATATATATATATATATATATATATATATATATATATATATATATATATATATATATACTATATATACTATATATATATATATATATATATATATATATATATGTATATATATATACATATATATACACACATATATATATATATATATATATATATATATATATATATATATATATATATATATATATATATATATATATATATATATATATATATATATATATATATATATATATATATATATATATATAATAATATATATAACGTGATGCTATGTATAACTAAAGGTAATGCCACGTAGGAAAATGAAAACACGGGAACGGCCGAGATCTTTCGGTCTTAACGACCTTTTACTTAAGACAAGACTGATCGGAACAAAGAAAAACACAGTACAGGTAAGCATATACAAACGGACATTACTACAGGATTAACAAAAGGTCCAGTTCCCTTTAAAGAAACGAAAAAAAACCTGTGGGCTAGATTAAAGACTTTAATAGCAGCCACCCGCACCTGGTCACAGGTTATTTAGTCAGAAAACAATACATTTTCAAACAAAGAGGCATATACAGCTGAGCAGTACAAATTTAGTCAAATCCCGAAGGATAGATTACGGATTTAGGAGCGGTGCGGTCAGACACACTGGTCAAAGGCCATTTAATTCGAAAAACAATACACTTTGTATTTGTAATATGAAATTTACCAAAATGCTGAAACAATGAGTGAGAAACGAACGTAAGATATAGATTTAGCCAACATGAGAGAGAAATAAATAATAACTAAAAACATGTGGGACGAATTAATTAGTAGTTGATTCATTTATTTTAAGGTCCCTCATAAACTTTTTACAAATATATGGGTCCAAATGGTATAATTCCGGACTAAGATTTAGGTTTTTTTTTATTTGTGATTTGTATAGTTGCTGATTCCAGTAAATTTCTTGAAACATAATCATTAGACATAGCAATTACAGAGCTATCGCTCCAATTTATATAATGAGATTTTTCGCTCTGATGGATAAATAGACCATTTGAAGTCTGGGCTGTTCTAACTGAATACATATGCTGCGTAATTCGTACATCTAAATTTTTGCTTGATTGACCGACATAAAAAGTCGGGCAATCCTTACAAGGAATTTTGTAAATGATGTTATATCTTACGGGACTATTTTTAATAAGCATACCTTTAATAATATTGTTATAGGAGAACACAACATTAACAATATTTATTTTATGATTTCAAATCCACGAAAGTAAGGCAAGCTAAGTACATTTTAGTGGTTTCTTTTTCATTATTAACAACACTATAAAACTTTTGAGCTTTTTGATAACATAAATCAATTATATGAGGTGGTAGCATAGATAATTTCCTATCTTTTTTATGTATTTTAGTTCTTGATCAAGATATTGTGGACTCGTAATCCGCAAAGCACGTAAGGACGTGGAAGAAAAAGTTGACATTTTAATATTAAGATGATGTCCAGAATAAAAATGTACCTATGCTAAATTATTTGTGGGTTTCCTATAAATACTGAATTTACATTGGAAAGACTGTGTATTAACACACCTAGGAAAGGGATGACATTGTTATTTCCAATTTCAACAGTGAATTTTATGGATGGCACTAAATTATTCAATTTAGACAATAAATCTTTTACATCGATACCAACAGGGAGGTGTTGCCTTTCAAAAAATTCCATATATGAGTTTGAAAGGAGAGGTGATAAGGGGTTACCCATGGCCATACCAAATATTTGTTGATAATATTCTCCATTAAAAGTAAATCTGCAATCACAAATACAAGATAAATCAATGAAATTATGTGGCTAACGGACATGGTAATTCATGCAATACAAGTTATACATCAATAACTGACAAAGATATCAATAGGGTTTAATACAATGTTATTTGATTTTTCCACAAGATCAAGAGAATTACGGATGTTAATTAGATACAGTTCCAAGTAACTGGAATAGCAATTTAGTGATATATTTAGATAGTTTATAAGCAATTCAGGCTACACTACTAATAACTGGCCGCATAGGGTTGTTTTCCCTAGTTTTAACTAACTAGGCTATATAAATAAGGTAATAAAGGACACTTTACATTTAATTTACTCAACAATTCGTTTTTATCTTGAAGAATTTGTTTCATAGTGATATTAAAGTTTTTTGTAAGTTGTTTCATCTTCTAATAAAGTATGCATACGTGCAATGTAACCAATTTTGTCCAAAACTACTAAACTATTGGATTTATCGACCTTAGTAATATGTAAGCTAGTATCATTCTTCAATTCTTTGAAACTTTTTCTGTAGCGAGCGGGGAAATTATTTTTATGATAGGAGCATTATATGTCTTGCCTTTGATAATGTCTAAATGGTTTAGCGGTAGGCCACAGTATTTTTCAAACTTATATAGAGATGTCGCTATTGATAAAGCTGAAGGTTTGTTGCAAATGAAGAACGACAAACGAGAGCGTAATGCACGCACTGCATTTTCACGTATTTGTTTGCTTGATAAATTCACTACACAATCACTTCTAGTATTATTGGTCCACCCACTGTTGTCGATAAGGTTGTTTCATTTTCTATCCAGTTTTCTAATCAGTGTCTGTGGCTCTACGAAGTTTTCCATATACTTCTTGCCTTAATGTGTTTTTCCAATCAGCGGAACCGAGTAGTTAAAAGTACACCGGGATTTTTCCAATTCTTTAAATTTCTCCTTTTCCTCCAATTTCGCGGCAGCAATGTGATCGTTCTAACATCACTGAAGAAAATTCATTAAAAAGATGTTGTTTGTATGTTCTTATACGGCGTCGTAGCAAAGATTTAGGTAATACTTGTTTTGCCAGGCATTTTGCAGGAATTTCACGAGAATTCTGATAGAGTGCGCCGCCAATAAGGACTTGGAGAAAGAGGTGACGAAGCAACACAGGGCCGCATTTTTAAACTACCACCTTCCCTGTTCGATGAAGAGCCAGCTCGTAAAATCCCTTCGTGGGGCGGTATTATAAAAACACAGGGGAAGCGCTATCACGAAGAGGAACTGTGCGGACGGTTGGTACACCAGAGGTGATAAGCAAACATTTCACTCGGATCGGGAGACGGCTGTTCTACTTCTATACTATGGCACTTTATGCCTATACAGGCAGTCCCCGGGTTACGACGGGGGTTCCGTTCTTGAGACGCGTCGTAAGCCGAAAATCGTCATAAGCCGGAACGACACTTGGAAATATGCCTTAAACTAATAAAAAGTTAAAGAGACCTTACCTGTGTGACATGCAAGTATTGCATTATGTGTAGTGTGGTTATTTCAATGTCAAAGGATGGTTCTTGAAGGTATATAATCTTTATTATACTCTTGTGACACTATAAAGCACAATCTTGAAGTACTACCAAGTCCTTAGTTGACTTTAATATACACTAATATTAATCCTTAGGTTAGATTATACACTATACACTATGAACATTCTTGAAGTATGTAAGTATCCTTAGGTACACTATGGAAATTCTTGTAATCCTTTGGTAGTACATCCTGGAGTACACTAAAATCCCAGTCTGGTAGCTCTGGAAGGTAAAAGTATAACACAATTAGTACAAAATACTACACAAAGTCCTGAATGCAATATGTAAATTATAGATATCAAGAGTAAAAGAGTTAATGTATGTTAATTAATTCCTTACTTTTAGTTTATAATTCCTTACTTTGAGTTATATCAAGAGTAAAAGAGTTAATGTATGTGAATTAATTCCTTACTTTTAGTTTAAAGTTGTCGTGCTATGTAACCCTGGATGGACAAAGTCTTATGTGGCCCCATAGCCTACATCATTCAGGGGGTTCTGGAATGTACAAAAAATAATTATGTCAGTAAGTCCTCTATGCAGAGTAAGTTACATACAGTAATATGCATCATACAGTGGTTTAATATCACATATAACATGTATAAAACTTAGTTAATGTACGTTAATTAATTCCTTACTTTTAGTTTAAAGTTGTCGTGCTAGGTAACCCTGGATGGGACAAAGTCTTATGTGGCCCCATAGCCTACATCATTCAGGGGGTTGTGGAATGTACAAAAAATAATTATGTATGTCAGTAAGTACTCTATGCATAGTAAGTTACATACAGTAATATGCACCATACAGTGGTTTAATATCACATATAACATGTATAAAACTTAGTTAATGTATGTTAATTAATTCCTTACTTTTAGTTTAAAGTTGTCGTGCTATGTAACCCTGGATGGACAAAGTCTTATGTGGCCCCATAGCCTACATCATTCAGGGGGTTCTGGAATGTACAAAAAATAATTTTGTCAGTAAGTACTCTATGCATAGTAAGTTATATACAGTAATATGCACCATACAGTGGTTCAATATCAACTGGTATGCATGATGTAAATGATTGGTCTACACCCTCTGTTCAGCAGGGAGTGGAGATTTTACCAACCTTGCAAAGTTACCATTTACGTACTACTATAATTCCATGAGGGACCTTGATCACTTATCCCATGTGAGAGATCCTGGTCACTTTTTTTTAGTATAAAACTTACTTAATTTATGTTAATTACTATGTATAATTCCTTACTTTTAGTACTGTAATAGTTTAAATTTGTCGTGCTATGTATGTAACCCTGGACAAAGTTTTATGTGGCACCATAGCCTGCATCATTGAGGGGGTCCTGGGATTCTGGAATGTACCAAAAAAGTATCAAAGTTAAGTCATGTATGTATGTTTAGTAAGTTACGTACAGTGGTTTATAACATGTATGTAATCAAACTTGGTTGGAAATTCCTGTAAAAAAAATTAAAAAAAGTTTATGTACGTATGTAATAACTGTATGTAAAAAACCACCTTACTGTTCATACTTTGTTACACTACATGTTACATTTGATACGTATACTTTCCTGAAGGGTTTTTTCCATCCAAAAATGGTGCTTCTACTTGTAGTTATCCCTTTATGACACTTGTAATGTGTAGTAACAACCTGGAGTTGTGTGAAAAATGTTGGTTCTGGAAGGAAAAAGTAACAAAATTAGTGTACAAAATATACACTACAGAAAGTCGTGAATGCAATATGTTAATTACTGTAGATATATCAAGAGTACTAAAAGAGTTAATGTATGTTAATTAATTCCTTACTTTTAGTTTAAAGTTGCCGTGCTATGTAACCCTGGATGGACAAAGTCTTATGTGGCCCCATAGCCTGCATCATTCAGGGGGTTCTGGAATGTACAAAAAATAATTTTGTCAGTAAGTCCTCTATGCAGAGTAAGTTACATACAGTAATATGCACCATACAGTGGTTTAATATCACATATAACATGTAGTATAAAACTTAATTTAGAAATTCCTTACATAACTTACCAACTTTTAGTGAGTCTCAAAGCTGTTACCTAGGCTGTGGGAGATGGAGGTGGAGGTGTAGAGCATTCATGATAAGGATGCATTCCAAACCTAACTTCAGTGTGCTTTATCACAGATAACAGGCTAGGATGATGGGCAGTCTGGAATGAAGAATTAATATTAAAGGACAGTATTTAACCACTTAGGTGTACAAAATTTATTGTACGTATGCACACATTAAAAACAACTGAGAATTCCTTACCTTCAGCAAAATGAAGACATGTAGGCTATGTAGAGGTCTGGTTTATGTAGGTCACAGGTGCATGCCAGTCTGGAATGATAATGTACATATGATTATAGTATGTATGTTACATACATAACATGGTTATTACATATGTAATAATAAAACATTAATAAAAAAAAATGTCCTTACCAAATTCTAGTGGTTGGCTTGCTTACTGGGATATGCATATGGTAGATGAGTGGGTGGCTGGGCTATGGAGTGGGATGGGCAGGTGCTTGGGAGTCTGGAATGATAAAAAGTATATAAAATGATAGAGTTACTACTGTAACTACTGCACATGTTATTACTGTTTGACATATGTAGTGTGTAATATGTACAATATAAAAAATGAAGAATTCTTTTACCTGAAGGAGTTGGAGAGGTGATACTACTCGTATCAACTGATTTGGGCTCTGATGAGGGAACATCTAGATCTGGAAAGAATGATAGGGTACATAAATATAAGGTGGATGTAACTGTAGCATATGTACACTTAATAAAATTTCTATTAGCAATTTATAAAACATTTTATACAAATTTGTTAACAAATTTGGATTCCTTACCTGATGAATAGGGCTAGGCATCAAAACCATGGAAAGGCTCAGGGTCAATCGTGGGGTTCGTGTCCCACTATCAAAGGTGTCTGAAATGGAAAAAAAAAAAAAAATAATAAGGTTATGCAACATCAAACACATTGTACCACTATGAAAGTAGTGTACGTATGTATGCCATAATGTACTAGTAGGGTGTAAACAATTTCCAACATGAAAATGAGAAAAATGAAATTGCTTACCTGATTGTAGTAGTACAGGTGGACGGGCTGCTACAGAGGGTCCAGGTACAGGGGATCTGGAACTGTCACATGTAGTACAGGGAGATCTGGAACTGTCACAGGTAGTACAGGGAGATCTGGAACTGTCACAGGTAGTACAGGGGGATCTGGAACTGTCACCACTTCTGCAATAAAATTACAAATGATGAAAATGAATGAAGTTACAATTTACTCTAACATTTAGTTGTTACATTAAAAAATTAACACATTTTATATGTACACTATGTAAACACATAAATTAGTAAAAACAGTTCAGAATTCCTTACCAAGACTAGGAGTGGGAGGTGGTGGTACTGGAGACTTGTGAAGAAAGTGTCAAGCCTGGACTGCACACTTCTCTTCGTCTGCTTCTCCTTCAGGGTCTCCTTGTAGAAAGTTACTAAGTCCATCATTCCAAGTTTTATTTTGTCAAACCTGGCAGCGTTAGGGTCTTCTGCCTCAAAAGAAGCCAAGGCTCTCTCCAGATGAGTAAAACCCTCTGACAAGCCTTTCACAGTTAATGACCTGGCTTTTGGCTCTGGTGCCGCCTACTCTTCCTCAATCATTTGCTGTTCAAGTTCAAGCAGGTCCTCTGCTGACAATTCCTCTCCATGGGATGCCAGCAGCTCTGTTACATCATCAGGTTCAAGATCTAGTTTCAGCCTCTTGCTTAGCCCTACGATCTTCCTCGTCACAGTCTCGACGTCTTCTGCCTGGTCAAAGCCTTCAAAACTGTGCACAAACTGTGGACACAGTTTCTTCCAGGCCCCATTTAAGGTGGTCGTCTTCACCTCGTCCCAAGCACTTGCAATATTCTTCACTGCATCAGCAATGTTGTAGCCCTTCCAGAATTGCTTCAGTGTCAACTCCTTGTTAGCTTCTATGGCCCTCAAAGCAAAACGTATGGTCCTTCTAAGGTAGTAAGCCTTCTAAGGTAGTAAGCCTATTACTCCCTGGTCCATTGGTTGTATCAGCGATGTGGTATTGGGTGGGAGGTACACCACCTTCACATTAGGGTGCATGTCGCTCAAATTTGAAGGGTGACCAGGGGCATTGTCCAGGACTAAGAGGGCCTTAAAAGGCAGACCTTCGAAGTCAAATACCGTTCCACTGCTGGCATGAAATGGTCATTGAACCAATCTTCGAAGACCATCAAGGTAACCCAAACCTTCTTATTTGATTTCCAAATCACAGGGAGTTGACTCTTGAAAATGCCCTTGAAAGCCCTGTGATTCTCGGCCAAATACACCAGCAAGGGCTTCAGTTTCAAATCGCCACTTGCATTGGCCCCAAACAGCAAAGTCAGTCGCTCCTTTCCAGATTTATGGCCAGGTGCTGACTTCTCCTCCTTGGAAAGGTACGTTCGATTTGGCATTCTTTTCCAAAATAAACCAGTCTCATCCACATTAAAGACTTGGTCAGCCGTGTAACCACCATCCTTAATTATCTCGGCCAAACCACCTGGAAAACTACCTGCTGCTTCTCTATCAGCACTAGCAGCTTCACCTTGCAGCTTCACATTATGCAAATTTGCACGAGCCTTAAAACGGTTAAACCAACCTCTACTCGCGGAAAATTCACCACCAGCACTGCCTTCGCCAAACTTTTTCACTACTGCCTCATGCAGCGCTCTAGCCTTCTCCTGGATCACACTTAAGCTCACCGGAACACGTCGCTGGTTCTGGTCCTCCAGCCAGATCATCAGGAGCTTCTCCATTTCAACAATGCTCTGGCTACGTTGCTTCTCGTTTATCACCGTTGACTTCATCGGTGCAGCATCCTTAACGTGCTTCTGAATACGTTCCTTGTCTTTCACAATGGTTACCTCCGTCGTCCTGCTCAAGCCTAAAGCACGACCTATTTTGGTGTTAGTTTCTCCCTTCTCCGAACGTTTCACCACGTCATATTTTACCTCCATCGTGATGACTTACTCTTCTTGGATGAACTATCATCAGAGGAAGTACTTTGGCGTTTAGGAGCCATTGTAAATTCG
>NC_087218.1:64722656-64730156 GCF_015104395.2 Macrobrachium nipponense | reverse complement strand
TATTACCGGCACACTATTAAGGGACAGGCTGATGAGCTGACATTTCGTTAGCCAGGTAATGATATTTCCAAATCTACCAAATGACCTTATCCTTTCTCACCAGTCTCTAATTTTGGTTGTCAAGATAATATAATCGTGTGTGAAAATGTGAGCCTATTCTGCATTGCCAAGCCAATTTCCCAAAATAGGTAACCACTAACTTGGAATAATATAAAGGAAATCGTCTTCAATGTTTTGTTAACAAATGAAGAATGTTTCCTTTTCAATTTCAGCGTTACAAAATTTATTGGTGCAAAATGATGCAGTATGAAGTAAATTATGAAAATTAATGCTTTAGTCAGAATAAATAAATTGAACCAGATGAGTACAACAAGAAATCGGGGAAACGTGAAATCCTGGACGTGGCTTCAGGGGCGAATGAAAGAAAGGTGGAAGGGGAAATGGGAGAATAGGGGGAATGCAGGTGACAACACACGAGATTGATTCATGTGACTTTATTTGAGAATTCCATTAATACTATTGAATGTGTGAAGTCTGAACACGATTTAATTTACGACGGTTTCACCACATCGAGGGGATATGGGAATTAACGCGCTCGATTTTTTTTATTATATTTGTATTATATTTCTAATTTTAGTTAAATGGAGTTGAATTGAAATTGTGACTAACTTAGAATAAAACTTGAACTAAAATGCCTTTTACTGATGTATGTATATATATATATATATATATATATATATATATATATATATATATATATATATATATATATATACGTATATATATATATATATATATATATATATATATATATATATATATATATATATATATATATATATATATATATATATATTTATATATATCTATATATATATATATATATATATATATATATATATGTGTGTGTGTGTGTGTGTGTGTGTGTGCGTGTGTGTTTGTGTGAAATGCTGTTTATTTTTAAAAGACATGATGAAATACCAAGTTTCGAGTATATAGCTCCAGGCACTTATCGGTATAGTTTCAGTTTTACCGTTGCATTTGCATTCTGACGAGACAGCTGCAATTTGCATCACAATGGTAACATTTTCTCTTGCTTTTGTTTATGTGTTTATTCAATCAGTCATGATTTTTCCTTTATGTGCCAGGTATTTCAAGTAGTACCCACTTTCTTTGTCTTTGTGAGTTTGTGAGGCTGGATTATTTATATAAGAGTTTTGTATTTCCGATAAATGTAATATTTGTTTTTATTTGCTTTGAGAGAGAGAGAGAGAGGAGAGAGAGAGAGAGAGAGAGAGAGAGAGAGAGACTCATTAGACTTCTGATGCAGAGGACGGAGCAGATACATTTGTGCTAATTGAATAGATGTTTGAGAATTTTGGTGATGAATCTGAGAGAACGGAAACGGAAACAAACGGAAACAGAAGTACATCCGGGTAAAAGTGAGTCCTACGTTATATTTGCATTAAAATAAGTTAAACATCGGAGCATTCATATTCACAAAGCAAACCGGAAAGAAATAAATACTTGTAGTAGGTACCACTCTTCGTTAAAAACAGCATTTATCAAACTAAATGCAGAAAGTTGTCAATACACATGAACAACATTTCGAATAGAAAAGGTCAGATTAGTAAAATTACCTCCACTAGAGAAATAGTTTCAGTTTCGTTCACCTTATCATATTCTTGCTGTTGACAAGCTCCGACGACATTGGCTGGCTTCTGTTAGCTCTCTGCTGATGCAATGTCCTGATCCACAGGATTATGGCAGAAAGCCATTACCTGCAGATAATGGCATATGAACCCTACTACCACGGCGAAGGCGTCGTCTCTTGGTGAAACTCGTCGAAGATTCTAAAGTGAGGACAGGTCGGTCCGAGTATTCATTCCGCCTGGATGTCATGGCCAGTGACGTCTGGGTCGACGGGAGCGAACAGTTTTCCTTCGTGGTTTGATTTTTTTTTTAAGCATAGTTAACCTCATTGGGGAAAGTTATTTTTCTGCATGAGTGCTTCGTTTTCTATGCTTTTTTGTTTGAGTGTTTGTTTTGCATGTGCATGTGTACATGTTTATATACCTGCATGTGTATAATACCCTCTCATATTCTTATATATGATTTGTTCTGTGTGTAAGATTCCGAGGCGTTCCTTTCGAAAAACACTTGATCCCAGTTTTTTATTGATGAAGAATTCTTAAACAGATTCCTGTATAAGTGATTAAGGCGAAATGAATAGAAAAGACATTTATTCGATGGTATAGGTATATAAATTCATATATACATATACTATACTATATATAGTGTATACAGGGTGTAACACAAGTTTATGCAAATATTTGAGGCAATGAAAGAAAATGTCATTTTGAGCAGAAAATGTTTTATAAACATATGCATTTTAAGGCTTCGTTTGTCGATGAGGGGAATTTTTAAAATAACCGTTATCATTAAATGACCAAGTAAGATGGCGCACATATAGGATGTTGGAGTACACAAGGCTGTGTCGGGAGAGGATGGAGCTGATCACTTCACTTGTTCCTCTGAACAGCCTCACTTTTTCGCCAAGAGCGTTTTCGGTGACAAGTGTCTGATTCTTTATTCATTTTGTGAGCAAGAATATGCAGAAATGAGGTTTATTTATGGGTTTTGCAACAATGAACTCCACTGTTATAAAAAAAAAATAATGAAATCAGCGATTAGGCCGATGTGAATAAAATCCATCCAAATCAAATGCATCCTTTAGATACTGAACAAAGGGGTAAAATGCAAGCGTCACTGAAACCTTCTCCCTCTCCGGCAATGGTATTCACTGGAATCCGATAAAAGAGAGAAAAGTAAGCCGAATAGAATCTCCCCTCCATCGAAGATAGGACCGTTTTGTCACTTTCAATTAGCTGTGCAACTTCCTCGCAGACCTTTGAGAGGAATTGGGTTTCACCTCTCATTCAGGAACAAATAATTCGGACGTCGTACATAAGATTATAGAAGTGACTTGGTGCCCTTGGTTTACTACTGTCTAAACCAGAGCACCGAAGTCCTGATTTTTTCCTCTGTGCGCTGGTTCAAATCTACGAGAAAACAAAATTAGTGTCAACTAAAAATATTCCCTTTCTCGTTAACATATATGAAAATATATTAATTCCGTGGTAGAGTGAATTGGATATTAAAGGGCATTAGTAGCTTAATGAATGTAATATATATATAATATATATATATATATATATATATATATATATATTAGATATATATACATATATATATAATATATATATATATATATATATATATATTATATATATATATATATATATATATACATATATATATATTATATATATATATATATATATATATATATATATATATATATGACTGGTAAAAATGTTTTGTAACAACAGAATTCCATCTAATAAAATGAGCCCATAAAAAAGCCAAAATATAGAGAGAAAATACTATATTTCAGAGACTGCTGTCTCCCTCTTCAGGTAGATGAATGAGAAAAGTTACAGAAAAGGTGGTATTTATACCAAGAGATGCATCCACAGGTGAGCCTTTAATCCTCTTAAGCGTTGGTTGAATGAAAACTTTATCAATGACATTTGTATCCCATGCAGCCTTTGAGATGTTCATTACCTCTCTCTTTTTAATCAATGACGATTCCATCATCTGAATTTTGTACCGGCTGTCGCTGCTATAAATTGTGTGACAAATTCCAGTTTATTACTTGGTTATATTGATTTATATGGTTGAAAATAGCTGAGTTCTGTTGTCCATACCTAACTGACGGTTTGTGTTGTATTAATCTTTGGGGAAGTGATTTTCTTGTAAATCCGATGTAAGATTGGTCACTACTGGCATGGGATTTCGTAAAAGCCTGTGTCCTTGGGGGATGTCTTTTGTTGGACGTTAATTAGGGATTTAGCTAAGGTGTTTGGGTAAGTAAATGCAAAAGGGTTAGATTTTCCGAGGGTCTGGGTCACCGTCTTAATCCTGTCCAGGTGTGGAATTTTTATTTTATTGTTGGGTTTCTCTCTGGTCTTCTCTTGAGGTGGTCAGTAGAAAATTAGCTGTTTGCTTTGTGAATTGCTTTATCAATTATATGGTCAGGATACCTTAATAGACGAAAGCTGCTTACGAATTAGTACAAATTCTTTTTCCAGGAAATCTGGGGAACAAAATCGTAATGCTCTTAAGAATAGGTTGCTGGCCATGGCTATCTTGATAGAAATGTCGTGATAGAACGTAGGGTTTCTGTATATGGTAAATTTGTATTCTGTCGTGTCTCTGATTATTAAAAAATCAAGAAAAGGAATTTTGTTGTCTGTTTCCCATTCATCTTTAAATTTGATGCTGGACGACTGAAATATAGTATTTTCTCTCTATATTTTGGCGTTTTTATGGCTCCTTTATATATATATATATATATATATATATATATATATATATATATATATATATATAAACCCTAATTAAATTTTGCATGTGGTGCATATAATATGTGTATATACCTTTTATTTATGCGTTAAACGTAAGCATACATACACATGACATATTTCACTGTAAATCGAAGCCACTTGTGAATAAAAGCAAAAAGCTGGACAGGACGCTCGTATTCGCCCCATCTCAGGATTAACCTTAACCTCGAGGTTTATCCTGAAAATGTAGTACCTTTTTGGATTAGGATCAAATTACCTCCTTTGGCAAGATGGGAGGCGTGTCAACGCCGCTAATTGTAGGAAAGTCACAACCTCTCTAGAGTATTGGTTCGAATCCCACGCCAGACGAAACGATTTGGAAATGCTGAGTTATGGTTTCTTTGTGTCCATTTACTTAAGCAGGGAATTATCCAGTCAACTAGGATGGGGTGCAACTCGAAAGATGTGCGTAAGGTTAGCAACTTTGTTAAAGATATTTTCCGGGAACTGGAATGAGGAAAGGCGTAGAGGTGGTAGAATATATATATATATATATATATATATATATATATATATATATATATATATATATATATATATATATATATATATATATATATATATATATATATATATGTATACATTATATATATATATATATATATATATATATATATATATATATATATATATATATATATATATATATATATATAATATATATATATATATATATATATATATATATATATATATATATATATATATATATATATATATATATATATATATATCAATTCAAGCTACAAATGTCCTTTAATATCTAAATTCACTTTACCTCCCAAATGATATATTTTCATATATGTACCGAAGGGGAATTTTTTAATTGATAATAATTCGTCCCCCTCCCCCATGGGATCGAACCACCGTCCAAGTGGACGGGACGAAATCAGGACAGTCAGTGACGCTATCCAATCAGCCAACAGAGACGCTATAAGTTCATATCGATTCTGACCTTACAAATCACCCTCGATCTGGATGCTTTCGTAATTAGAATCGATATGGAACCCCGTCTACCATGTTGGCCAATTCCGAGCGTTTGACAGCACGTAGCCTTTTGTTATGAATAATTATCACATCGAACCGTGATCCATTTATATATCAATTCAAGCTACAAATGTCCTTTAATATCTAAATTCACTTTACCTCCCAAATGATATATTTTCATATATGTACCGAAGGGGAATTTTTTTAATTGATAATAATTTCGTCCCCCCATGGGATCGAACCACCGTCCAAGTGGACGGGGACGAAATCAGGACAGTCAGTGACGCTATCCAATCAGCCAACAGAGACGCTGTAAGTTCATATCGATTCTGACCTACAAATCACCCTCGATCTGGATGCTTTCGTAATTAGAATCGATATGGAACCCCGTTCTACCATGTTGGCCAATTCGAGCGTTTGACAGCAGCGTAGCCTTTGTTATGAATAATTATCACATCGAACCGTGATCCATTTATATCATCAATTCAAGCTACAAATGTCCTTTAATATCTAAATTCACTTTACCTCCCAAATGATATATTTTCATATATGTACCGAAGGGAATTTTTTAATTGATAATAATTTCGTCCCCCCATGGGATCGAACCACCGTCCAAGTGGACGGGGACGAAATCAGGACAGTCAGTGACGCTATCCAATCAGCCAACAGAGACGCTATAAGTTCATATCGATTCTGACGGGGTTCCATATCGATTCTAATTACGAAAGCATCCAGATCGAGGGTGATTTGTAAGGTCAGAATCGATATGAACTTATAGCGTCTCTGTTGGCTGATTGGATAGCGTCACTGACTGTCCTGATTTCGTCCCCGTCCACTTGGACGGTGGTTCGATCCCATGGGGGGACGAAATTATTATCAATTAAAAAATCCCCTTCGGTACATATATGAAAATATACATTTGGGAGGTAAAGTGAATTTAGATATTAAAGGACATTTGTAGCTTGAATTGATATATAAATGGATCACGGTTCGATGTGATAATTATTCATAACAAAAGGCTACGTGCTGTCAAACGCTCGAATTGGCCAACATGGTAGACGGGGTTCCATATCGATTTCTAATTACGAAAGCAATCTTCCAGATCGAGGGTGGATTTGTAAGGTCAGAATCGATATGAACTTATAGTCTCTGTTGGCTGATTGATAGCGTCACTGACTGTCCTGATTTCGTCCCCGTCCACTTGGACGGTGGTTCGATCCCATGGGGGGACGAAATTATTATCAATTAAAAAATTCCCCTTCGGTACATATATGAAAATATATCATTTGGGAGGTAAAGTGAATTTAGATATTAAAGGACATTTGTAGCTTGAATTGATATATAAATGGATCACGGTTGCGATGTGATAATTATTCATATATAATATGTCTATATATATATATATATATACAATATATCTATCTATATTATATATATATATATATATATATATATATATATATACATATATATATATATTATATATATATATATATATATATAATATATATATATATATATATGTGTGTGTGTGTGTGTGAAATTGTAATAGCCACAACCAATGCCCTCTTAGGTTCTCAAATTCTTTGCTCTTTTTTTCGATACGCTTGTCACTACAAAGCCTTGAGCTCCAACTTCAAAATTTATTTTTCTTTTCTTTTTAAGAAATGATGTTATGTCGGCAACGTCAACCTCGTCGTGATTATGGTATCGCGAGTTCGTTTTCCGCTACCGGACTTCCTCATTTCTTAAAAAAAGAAAAAACCTCTATAAAGTTGGAGCTGAAGGCTTTCTAGTGACGAGCGTATCCAATAAAGAGCAAAGAATTTGAGAAGTTAAGAGGGCATTGTGGCTATTACAATTTCATATGTATTTGGTACAAATGAAACAGTAGATTCTACATATACTATATATATATATATATATATATATATATATATATATATATATATATATAATAGTATATATATATATATATATTTACGTATTTAGCGGCCTTGAGAGAGGCTATACACGTAAACGGGAATAATTGAAGGAAGACAAG
>NC_087218.1:64695156-64720156 GCF_015104395.2 Macrobrachium nipponense | reverse complement strand
AATGCAATGGAAATAGATGGGAAAATAGATTTCATTTCACAAATGACAGACTCCTTTTCTCATAGAAAAATTGTCCTCACTATCGTACTGCATTCTCGGGAATTCCATTCAGAGATCAGAGATGGTATTTCTGGTGATAGAAGTTCACTCTTGACGTGGTTCGGAAGTCACGTAAAACCGTTGGTCCCGTTGTTAAATACATTGGTTCCATGCTACGGAAAAACACCATACAAACCAACGTTGTATTGTACTGTTAAACGTCATTGAGAAGATTGTAACATCGAAGAGCCGCAAGAATAATCAAAGTTTGTTACATCCTAACCCGAAATAAAATTAGGTTTTTAAAGACTTGTATATGTTGTTTACAGTTTTGAAATTATGCATGGGTGATATTGAGCTTTATATATAGGCTAATAAATCTTATTTGGTTGGTGAATATTGTAAAGAACTAATACAATATTTGTATTTCAAGTCGCCCTTATTAAATTTTATGTATATATATATAATATATATATATATATATATATATATGTGTGTGTGTGTGTGTGTATGTGTGTGTGTGTGTGTGTGTGTGCACAGAACACAGATCAGACGCACAAGGTGCTTATTCACACGATGAAGATTAAGGGCAGGAACACGATAAGATTCACATTTTGCTTTTATTTTATTTTTTAGAAGATCCAACAAGATGTGGCGATGTTGTCACGAAACGTAGGATATAGGATTAAAGCAAAATGTGAATCTTATCGTGGTCCTGCCTTCGTCTATATATATATATAAAGGTTTTTTGCCACGAAGGAAAAAATGGAAAAGCGAGATAGCCAAGTACTTTCGGTCCTGTTCGGACCCTTTACTGAGGCAAACTGATTTTACAGAGAACAACATAGTCAAAAGAAAGCTTAATATACGAACTGACACTACAAGATTAGCAAGCAATAAGGGCGATTTTCACTCTACAGAAAAGAGGAGCCGCCTGAGATTAGCCCCACCTTGAAGGATATACGCAGTAAACAAGTGATTCTCCCAGAAAACAGTACATTTTGAAAAAACAAGGGAGCATATACAATTTAATACCATGAATTTTTACACAAATTTTCCCCCCCAAAAATTATTATTAATGAAAAGACGAAAGAAAATATAAATATATGTATATCGAGCAACAGTAAGAGGGAGAGAAAATATCGAACCATACTCTGTGGAAGGGTTCTGATAGCAATAGGCAGGGCAAAAGTCAGGTAGAAGGCAAGGAGGGACAGTTCATCAAGACGTGTGAACTTTCACGAGCATTAACTACTGACAGAGGGATGACAAGCTATCCTGCAGGTGTGGAGTGTCATTAGAATCATATTCGCAAGTCAGAAGGGGCTTGTCTCTAAATACAATCTCTCACGGTGGTCGAAACGGTCAAAACAAGATAGGGTAGCCTTTAATGGGTTTGACATTTCCCCCCCTCTGGCATTTTTATTCGTTCAAAATATTCCTTTAGTTTTCCAATTTGTTTAAGGACAAGAAAAGTAGAAAGAGGGTCCAAAATGGAAGCTCGTAGCAATATTTTATATGTGTTTATGTATATATATATATAATATATATATATATATATATATATATATATATATATATGTGTGTGTGTTTTTGTGTGTGTGTGTGTGTGCGTGTGTGTGTGTCTGTATGTGTGTGGTGTGTTTTGTTTATATATGTGGATAAAATTATGATTATGATAATGTATTTTCAACGTGTCCCTTTATCACCCTTTGTCGTATAATAAACAAGATTAGGTAGAGGTGTAAGAATACCACCACCGTAGGTCCTGCGTGTCCTAAAATGGGACTAAAAGGACAGCTGCTGCCTTGCAGTCTTACTTTTTTAGTAAAAGGCTACACTTACCGCCAATAACTGTGGAAACTGCTGCCTTGCAGTCTCACTATTTAGTCAAAGGCGAGGCCCACCGCCAGTAATTGGGGTTGATGACACCAAGTGCATGCGGTCGTAAAAACCCCTTTGCCAAATAAACCATGCCTGATGTTGTAAGGAAAGATGCATCAGGCAACCGACCCCTTAGTGTAGGGATAACGGTGGGAAAGAAGAATTAAGATTAAGGAACTGTTAAAGAATTTTTGGAACTAATGACAATCCCCAAAATTTTAGGTAAGCAGAGGTCTGAAAACAAAACTGATGAAAAGGAAAATCTCACCTTCTTCGGGAAATCTGAAATGAGGCGTTTAATCGAAAAATGGCGCCTCAGGAAATGTTTTAGAGAACAAAGATTTCCTTCATGTGGCGCTTACAGTCACGTCATTTGACTTCTCTTCAGAGGGAAATCGTTTAGATAAAGCAAAGTAACTTAAGAGAAAGAGGAGAAAGAGGAAGTCGGAGAAATAAGTGAATGAAGCTGAAAAGGATAAGAGGTAATGGTATATTTTTAGGTTGGGTTTCTCTCTTATACAGTTTTTGTGAATTGCCTCGTCTTGATGTAATTTTATTCGAGCCTTTTTTTAACTTCTTTGATCTTTAACAAATGTAAATATTACAAAATATTCATTGTTTGTTCGTCCCAATAGGTTTGTCATTGAAAGTTAGCATGAAGTAAAGAAAGCAAAATAAAAAATGGAATGCGACTTTATAACAGAGACAAGTGAACAAAAAGAAAATAATTTTCTCGCTGCTGCAAATATCGTATCTGTATGGAGGTTTTTATATGCAGCTCCAAAATATCTATTTTCATTCTTATAAATACCTAACATCCTATTTATTAACGGTCCCACAGATATATCCATCTTCAGAAGACTCTAGACGAGGGCTACACCATTACCCAAAGAATAGTAAGTAGTGAACCATTCCACTGAGGGTCCGGAAAAAGTCGCTTCCCTGACCTCTCCCTCAGACGCAAGAAGGTTTAATATTCCTTAATGATAGACAGGCGGGCTTCAGTGAAAGTTAGGGCTTGGAGAGAGAGAGAGAGAGGATCGGGGAAGGGAGAGGGTGAAGACGAGGGAAGGAAAGAAAGGGAGATCAGAGAAGAGAATAGGGATTGGGGATGTTGCTTAGAGGAAATCAGGGGAAGATACTGAGATTGATATTTGCCAGGGCTTCTCCAGAGTCATATGGCCTCTCTCTCTCTCTCTCTCTCTCTCTCTCTCTCTCTCTCTCTCTCTCTCTCTCTCTCTCTCTCTCTCTCTCTTTCAGTAGTAGGATTTACATTGAGGGGATATGACTGATTAAGATTGATTGTTTTTCATTGTGCTCGAGTTGATGAAACCATACCTGGGCCTAAATTAACTCATAGAGGTTTAGGCAATAATCATTTTCATTTTACAACGGTTCCAGCTCACATATTTTTTTAAATGAGAAAGTAAGAGAGATGAAAAATGTTAAGCTCGAGGTTTGACATAGGAAGTTAAACCAAAAAAGAGTAAATACTTAAAGTTTATTTCATTGACTGCTTACAGTTATCTTAAAAGTAACCGGTTGGTGGTTGAACTGCATTGAGTGTTCCTTCACCGTAGTAAGGTTCAGAAGAGTACAAGAACCCTTGCAGGGCCATCTTTTATTTGCTTAGGCCAGCAGAAATGGGTAGAAGCAAACAAAAAAAATCTCGGATTTGTAATATGTTCATAAACATTCAAGGGCCAGTGAAAGATTCGTAGAAGATTCACAGGAAAACGTTTGAGAAATTCTCAACAGAATAAAAGTAACTTCTAAGCAATAGTTTATTTCCCTGCTTCCAAAAATCCTTGTCCTTCATTACGTTGCTCACTCGAAGTCTCCGACAGTCGGCATCTCATTGGAAGACTTCTTCCAGTGCACTGACAGTTTCTCAGTAGCGTGGTCGGTAAAGAGTTGGCGTGCCATCTCGGTGGCCGCGAGTTCGATTCTCGGGCATTTCACTGAGGAGTGAGAGATGTGTATTTCTGGTGATAGAAGTTCACTCTCGGCGTGGTTCGGAAGTCACGTAAAGCCGTTGGTCCCGTTGCTGAATAACCACTGGTTCCTTGCAACGTAAAGACACCATACAAACAAACAAAGAAAATAGTGCAATGGCAGCCCTTTATTTTAAAGTACGAGTAAGATGAAGAGGACCAAGGGATCCTTTTGCAGTGTCGTTGCTCTCAAACCATGAGGCACTTTTGATTAAAGACTTACATAATGTGAATATTTTGATGATTTGAAGATTTATTATAATTACTATTTAAGTTATTCGTAATGAGCTATGCATTTTTAGGAAAAAGGTCATGAACTTTCTTGAAAAGCTTTCATAGAATAGTATAACTTTCTAAAGTGATAAATAAAGTAATAAATGAGGGGTAATGAATATAATTGATTAATGGCGAAGAAATTTTAAGTGACATATGACAGTGTTTCGTATCTGCGCCTTTTCGTTCTAGCTGCCCAGCTCTCTCTCTCTCTCTCTCTCTCTCTCTCTCTCTCTCTCTCTCTCTCTCTCTCTCTCTCTCTCTCTCTCTGAGTTTTGATCCGGTTCATTGGGTAATTTTCTGCTCAACTGTGCAATCTCTTCGAAGACTTTTGGCTTGCTTTGATTTAGCGACAAATCATTTGGACGAGCCTACAAGTCTAAAAAACTGAAACTGCTATTATTATCATTATTATTACTATCATTTGCTGGAAGAACACCTTCATTAATACAGGTTTTATTGAAAATAATGGCTATTTCAACCACGTTTATTTTGTATAGAAGTTTCTTTACTCGTCTTAGTACTTACTTTTCTTCTATCAAAAATGGGGATTAATGTAAAAAACGTGGTAATTGTCAAATTGAATATATTATACAAAATGCAGTACAAATTGGATCTCAGGCGTAATCGACAAAATATACCAAATGACGCATTCTGGATTCCTCTTGCTCAGGGGCGTCTGCTCATCTCTCTCTCTCTCTCTCTCTCTCTCTCTCTCTCTCTCTCTCTCTCTCTCTCTCTCTCCTTCTTGTAACGTTTCAACCTTAAACCCAGGACATCGTCGGGCAGGTATTGTGGGACTGAAAGTTCTTGAGAGCCCTACGGTATATATAGTCTGTTGCACAGAATGGGGTTCTTATCAGGGAATTCTAATTGGCTAACTGGCTCAGCTGCTGATCCCCTGTTAGCTGATGCCTCAAGATCAGAGGTGGGTCCCATGCGGACGCTGCAGTAGTCTCTCAGACCGTCGTACAGCTGGCCTCACACTAGGCCTTTTTTTCTCGAGCAGCGAGCCGTTGCTGCCGAAAATCGAAAACCGCAAGCTGTTAGCTCGAGATTTTAGCTTTCCGGCAGAACGGGAAGCAGCCAGCAAGAGCCGTGAGCCATGGCGTAGTGTCAACAGACAAGATGGCTGCTGCTGATAGGATGTACTCTCAGACCTTTGGCTTCTCTTCTCCTGGGCCACTCTCGAACCCACAAACGTTTTTTGGCAGCACATTTTGCCACAGTCCGACAATTTCTGGCCGGCATGATGGTGTCAGCTGATCAGTTTTGTTTACTTTTTCCTACGGCTCCTCGAAACCACGAGTTCCTAGTGTGACGATACAACACTTTTGCTCGCGAGCATCGGCTGGATGCTGGCCAAAACCGAGCAAGAAATGACTAGTGTGATACCAGCTTAAGGGAAGGGCGCCTTTCTTTGCAGGTTTCTGCTTTGTTGGAGCAGGCAGTTGAATTACGTCACTTCTGCCAAATTAATATCGGCTCGATGCTGTTGAATAACGTTGTGCCTGGTGTAGTTTGGTGTCTTTGATGTGGGGTGTCTTGCTCAGTTGCCTTCCCACCCCTCGGCAGCCCATCGTGCCTCCCCACCCCATGGTGGCCCAACCCGCCTCCCCATCGTCCCACCCTTCGGCAGCCCATCCTGCCTCCCCACTATCCTACCCCTCGGCAGCCCATACTACCTCCCAACCCCTCCGCGGCGGCCCAACCTGCCTCCCCACTGTCCCACCCCTGAGCAGCCCATCCTACCTTCCCAGTGTCCCACCCCTCGGTGGCCCATCCTACCTCCCAACCCCCCATGGCAGCCCAACCCGCCTCACCACCATCCCACCCCATGGCGGTCCAACCCGCCTCCCCACCGTCCCACCCCTCGGCGGCCCAACCCGCCTTCCCACAGTCCAACCCCTCAGTGGTCCAACCCGCCTCCCCACTGTTACACCCCATGGTGGCCCAACCCGCCTCCTCACTGTCCAACCCCTCAAAAGTGGATGAAGACTAGAGGCAAGTAATTATTGGCCTGTGAGTCTAACATCACATATGAAAGGGTAATGGAGAAAAATATTATGAAACATTTAATAAAAAATAAATTGTTTAATGTAGGACAACATGGTTTTGTACCCGGAAAAAGTACACAAACCCAACTGTTAGTCCACCGTGAGAACATATACAAAAATATGAAAAACGGAAAAGAAACAGATGTGGTTTATCTAGACTTTGCAAAAGCTTTTGACAAGGTAGACCATAATATATTAGCGAAGAAAATTAGAAAACATAATATAGTGGACAAAGTAGGAAGATGGTTAAAAGAATTTTTACACAACAGAAAACAGATAGTTATTGCAAACGATGAGAAATCGGATTAAGCTAATGTAATATCCGGTGTGCCACAAGGTACGGTGCTAGCTGCATTACTGTTTGTTATTATGATTGCAGACATAGACAGTAATGTTAAGGAATCGGTAGTGAGTAGTTTCGCTAATGACACAAGAATAAGTAGAGAAATTATTTGTGATGAAGATAGGAACGCACTACAAAGAGACCTTAACAAAGCATATGATTGGGCAGAGGTAAATAGGATGCTATTTAACTCTGATAAATTTGAATCAATAAATTATGGAGATAGAGAATGTAAGCTATATGCATATAGGAGACCCAATAATGAGACAATCACAAATAAGGAAGCAGTTAAAGACCTTGGTGTGATGTTGAATAGGAACATGTTATGCAATGATCAAATAGCAATTCTATTGGCAAAATGTAAAGCAAAAATGGGAATGTTGTTACGGCACTTCAAAACAAGAAAAGCTGAACACATGATTATGCTTTATAAAACATATTTTCGTAGTCCACTTGAATATTGCAATATGATAAGGTACCCACACTATCAAAAGGATATTGCACAAATAGAGAGTGTACAACGGTCCTTTACAGCTAGAATAGAAGTTAAGGATCTTGATTACTGGGAAAGACTACAATTTTTAAAATTATATAGCCTAGAAAGGAGAAGAGAACGCTACATGATAATTCAGGCATGGAAACAGATAGAAGGAATTGCCGAAAACATCATGGAGCTAAAAATATCAGAAAGAGCAAGCAGAGGTAGATTAATAGTGCCCAACACTATACCAGGAAAAATAAGGAAAACACACAGGACATTAATCCACTACGCACCAGCATCGACAATGCAGCGTCTATTCAGTGCGTTGCCAGCTCATCTGAGGAATATAACAGGAGTGAGCATAGATGTGTTTAAGAATAGGCTCGACAAATATCTAAGCTGCATCCCAGACCATCCAAGATTGGAAGATTCAAAATATACCGGAAGATGCACTAGCAACACTCTGGTAGACATTAGAGGTGCCTCACACTGAGGGGACCTGGGGCAACCCGAACAAGATGTTGTAAGGTCTGTAAGGTCTGTAAGGTCAGTAAGGCCCAACCCGCCTCCCCACTGTCACACCAAGGCCGGCTCGATGGGGGCGCGAAGCAGAGAAGGGGTATGCCGATAGCTGTGTTTTTTAATCCGACATTCTCGGATGAATTTTCCTAAACATTTGTAGAGCCCTCTTGACTTGCTATGGTATAATTGATAATCATTCATAGGGAATAAAAGAAATTACTTGAGGTTGATATATAAAAGAATTAATTTATGGATGACAAATAAAAGAAGTAGTTTAAGGCTGATAGAATTATAATACTAGTAAAAAAAATAGTACATGTAAGTAAACAAAAAGAAGCAGTGACTTTATATAGCATAATCATAATCATAAATTGGTGCTATAAATATGGAATAAACAAAAATAAAAAAAATAATGATGATTATTCTCTAAATTATTATTTGAAATGCTGAAAGTATTTTGGGAACAATCTTATTTTTTCGTAACAGTCTCCAACTTTCTTTTTTTGGTTAAGTTTTTGCTTGCTACAATCGAGTTATTTTCCTGACAACAATAATTATTCATTAATACATTGTAGAAGCCCATATCATCATTTTCCCTATCTGTTCAGTGCTGTGTCTTGAGTCGCAAAATTCATTTGGAAACAGAGCCTCATGGTCTACAAGAATATTATATATTAGGGCTGAGGCAAAATTTCTCTGATCATTACAAGTTCCAATCCAACGATTATTTTCTTCAATATATTCTGCAAAGTTTGGGGTTTCATACACTTAGTAGGAATAATATGCACAACGTCCTTGAATTTAGACCGTTTTAACATAAAAACAAATGCGCTTGTTGCAGCCTCGCTGCTATCAAAGGCTGAGTCAACAATATTTCCCCCTTTATAATCAAAATAGGGTTTAAGATGAATTTCATCAACCACCAGGATCACTACTTTGTCATTGGGCAATAATGATTTATATTTGTTTTTGATGTACGACAAGAAATTTGTATCATCTTGTTCCGTGGCCGGACTGAATATTTTTGAAACAAACACCCTTTTTATATTGGAGTATCTAGGTAATACAAGAAATTTCTTATCTCTCAAGAGCCTGTATCCCTGTGGAGAACAATTATAGAAGACAGAGGAAAATATCTCTAACTCAGATGAATAATCCATCTTATTAAGAGTCATTAAATGCAGTTGTTCACAAACAAATTTCAGTACGGTAGAATGTTTGAATGATGGTTCATCTAAAAGAATGGATAAAAATGAAATCACCAGCTGAATAACACTAATGCTGTTGCAAGTTTTTGAACTTCTATTATAGCTATCCGCTCTACTTAAGTTATCCAATATCTTTTCAAGTGTATTAGTATCATGAACTTCTACGAGAATCTTTAAGTCCCTTAATCGATTTACTTCAGTGTCTTGAACGAAAACTTGCACTGCGCAGTTATTCTTTATCATTAGGGATAGAATTATTTTTGCGCAACACGACAAATTGAAAGTCCCTCATTATTTTTTATCAAAGTCCAATGCTGAGTATCTAAAAACTGTAGCTTCCCAACAAGTTTATCAACAGAATTGAATAGCCTAGAATTTGTATACAAAATGTGTATTGCAACACTCTCTGCTATTGCAGCCTGCATTGCTGATTGCTCCTTCCTTGCTCTCTTCGAATCTAGAGATTCTCTTCGATGCGATGGCGCGGACAGATACGAGGGACAGTTAGGTAACTGAGATGGCATGGCACCTTCACGAAGTTGTGGCATTTTCAGTTTTGTAGTTGAAGTTGTGCCAGTATTTTTGTCATAACAGGATTTTTCCCATATAATATCCTCTGGCACGAAATGTAAACTGCAAACCTGAAAACAGATTTGCAGTATATTAAAACTATTGCCCATTAACGAATATTGAAGTGTCCGAATATCACAAATAAATACATCATGGTTATTAATGCATGTGTAGCTGTATGTTCATGATCCTCCTAAGCTACGCATATTGATTTTATTAGCAAAACACTACACCAATATTCCACAAACGATATTATAATTTCAATAGTAATGAGGTAAATGTCAAGTGTATTTTTATACTCACTTTGCTATATTTGGTCGGGGTGTAGCTTTCTCGTTTTATGGCTCGTATCCATTTTGCTGGAGTTCTTCGTTCTTGGGGAAAGAAAATATGTTGACTTTGGGCCCTGCCTCGTAATTCCCCTTGCAATTTGGGACAACGCAATGATAAGGCATCGTCGCAGAAACACTCGCAAACTTATGTTTACTATCAATATCCCTTTTGTTCTCCAAATAACGCAAAAAAGATGGTAACTCACTCTAAATAAATCAGCGTTGTGACCCCTTCTGAATTTAGATGACTACTAAAGCAGGTAGTCTATCTGACCGTAGGTCGGACTACCTTTGCTTGGGAAAACCCTGATGACGTTTAATAAAACAGAGCCCTTGAGCTTCTCTGGGAAGTACGAAGGGGGTCTACGGCAACACCAGGGACCAAAGATTCCCACTAGAATCCTCAGGGAATAGTCTCTCCTAATAGATTTCATTAAACCTTGGGAATAACAAACGATATTTGTGGCTGAATATCCATGAATATAAATGCGTCACTCTTGTAAAAGATTATACATATATATATTTATATATATATATATATATATATATATATATATATATATATATATATATATATATATATATAGATATATATATATATATTATATATATATATATATATATATATATATTATATATATATATATATATATTTGTACGTGTATTTGGCTGAATAAGTCAATGAAAGAGTGACTATACATAAAAACTTACGCATACAAACTACACACACACACACATACACACACACACATATATATATATAATATATATACTAATAAATATATATAATATATATATATATCTATATTATATTAGATATATATATATTTAATATATGTATATATATATTTATATAATATATATATATATATATATATATATATATATATATATATATATATATATATATATAAACATTAAGCTACAAATGTCCTTTAATATCTATTTCGCTCTACCTAGGAATTAATATATTTTCATATATGTTAACCGAACGGGAATATTTTTAGTTGATAAGAAATTCGTCGGCCTCATGAGCTTGAACAACGGAACCAAGAATTCCGTGGATCGACCCCATGAACCGATGAATTTCTTATCAACTAAAAAATTCCACTTCGATTGTCATACATGAAAATATATTAATTCCGAGGTAGAGAGAATTAGATAGTAAAGGACATTTGTAGCTTAATGCTTGTATATGAATCATGGTGATGTGATAAAATTCATATATATATATATATATTATATATATGTGTGTGTGTGTGTGTGTGTGTGTGTATGTTTTGTTCTATGTCCTGTATATATAATATACATATATGTGTAATATATATATATATATTATTATATATATATATATATATTATATATATTATATATATATATATATATTGATATATATATATATATATATGAATTTGTATGTATATAATCACTATTTCATTGACTCACCTCAGTCCCACATACATGTATAAATTAGCACAACACTGCCCCTGACCACGTAATGACTCCAAGGCCATTTATTAAAAGTCAAGCCCGGCCGTAAATATCCATGGCAGGTGGGGATGCCCACGGGGGCTGGTGGCTTATTCACGCACATCAATTTGGTCTTTTGTCTTGGAATATTGGTGTGGCCACATTGCCTCGTCACAATTCCTAAAGTTTTATCTGCCAACCCTCCGCCACTTACGCTACTCGGGAAGTTTTCCCTCCAACAAATGGACAAGTTTTACAGAAAACGGAGTTTTACTGAAAACGGAGTTTTCTCACCCTCCAACTTTTCACTTCTGCGGCGTTTTTATTGTTTAAGGTAAAATCGAAGGCAGTGATGGGATAACAGAGGGAAATAAATTCTACGTGGGGGATTTGCGTCATAAATTCCCATTAGAATTCTTTAACATCTGTGAATTTTCCCAAATTCAATGCCGTCTGTGAGATATAACGAACAGAATAATGAATTATTTACAAGATTAAAATAAAGCTAAAGATATATGTAATAATGCAGAGAACAAATATTACTAAATCACATTGTATAGAGTACTTAAACATACTTTGATAAGAACTGAAGAAGGAAGGTTGGAGATGGTTGGAGATTTATGGAAGATAAGGAGTACTAAAGACATGAATTTCACATAGTCCGTTCGTGCCACAAGGCGCTGGGTCTAATATGATGACTTAATCCGTTTCCGATGGAAGGGGACGACTCAAAAAAAAACTCAAAAGTAACGGGCACATTCAACAGTACTTTGCAAACTATGACCCCCCTGTAATATATATATATATATATATATATATATATATTATATATATATATATATATATATATATATATATATATATATATATATATATATATATATATATATATATATATATATATATATATATTATATATATATATATATATATATATATATATATATATATATATATATATATATAGTTTGTGTGCGCGCGTTCTTGAAATATAGTTATAAAACTATAAAACATTTATTGAGTCACTCTTTACACAAACATTTATCTTATGGTTCATTAAAGAACTGCCTGAATAATGGGTACTATTAAAAAATAAAAACTTAGTTCTGCTTATTCAGACGAATATATGATTATGAATAAGACTAAAAAGCGTCTGACTGAACGGACGCCCAGGTTAACAAAACCCAATCTCGAACAAACGAAAAATGGCTTATGATTTTGTGAAACAATCACGAGCTGTCCTCTTTCCGACACTTCTGGCTGTTGAACTTTCACATTATGCGTTGTTGCTCAAGGTAAGTGAAGCCATTTTCAACCTTGTTTTGGTGATAAGCAAGGAAAATAGTTTTCAGCAAGAAACTGTGCCTTGAATATACAGAGCACCGCATAAGCCTTAATTACATGAACCTCTCTCGAACAAACAGAATTCAACACCAAGCGTGTACTGACGCCATTTCAAAGAGCATTTGAAAGGGAAGTGCTGTTTGGCCGCAGCAGGAAAGAGACCTCTTAGCACAAAGTACCGTTCTCGGAAAACTGCATCAACGCCGGGCGCCATCTTTCCGCTCCATCGTGTGAGAGGGGTCTCTAACGGAACACTTCTGTGAGGACTATTCCCTAAAACCATATTACCTTTCGGTGTTCTCGGTGGATAACAGGATTCCCTCCTCTGTTTTTGATCAAAGGGTTAAAGGTCTTCGAATAGTTCCAGTAAATAACAAACACTATAATGAGAGTCAAACAGAATGGCTGGAGTCAAGGAAGGAAATCTCTACCTGATAAAAACTCTCTTATATTCCATGTAAACACTGTATATGCCTTCACTTCCATCAGAAGATGCTATTTTACCTTTTAATTTGCTTGCAGCAAATAGTCAAGATGCATAAAAGAAAGACACTAAGATTTTTATTCAGTAAGCCACCAAGTTCTTCAGACTAGTAACGATTCAGCTGAAAAAGGACTTTTCTCAGTTCGGTAAAATTCCTTTAATTCGGAAACATGTATCTAACGTTTCATAACAATTAACAGAAGTTTTATTGTGAATCACTAAACTACCCAAACCATCAGGTAAGGGACTGCTCGAATAACCAACAAAATATAAATATAAGACATAATTAAAGCTCCTGGTTTATTTTCTTTAACAATAGAAGCAAATGAGTATGAAGTGGTATGGCCACAGGAACTTGAATTTTCATCAATATTCGGCAGTACTCAGTGAAATTTCTAGGAATACCACCATTCAATTTCTCTAATGAAATATATATTATATATAAATATATATATATATATATATATATATATATATATATAATAATATATATATATATATATATATATATATATATATATATATATATATGTATATATATATATGTATATATATAGTCATGACAGCTCAAACGAATACTTTGCTCATAAATGTATTTTTTGTCTCGATCACCCAAAACACTTTAGTCGGATTCTTGCTTCGTTTAGTTTAAGAATAAATTCATAAGATAACGAGCCACTGCCTATTTTCATCTCGCCAAAAAGTGTAGTAAATTATGTACACTAAGTAAAATTTTTGTATCAAGATGAAAGGTATAACGAAATGTCAAGTAGCATAACAAAATCATGCAACTGTGGTCGATATGAATTTTCTCATAACTTATACATTTGGAAGTTCCTCGTTGGACGAGGGTTTTAAGTGCTCGCCTACTGATTCGGTAATCACAAGTTAGATTTCCCGCTCTGCCAACATGGAATCAGAGGAATTCGTTTCTGCTGATAAGAAATTAATTTCTCGATATAATGTGGTTCGGATCTTGTTGCTAGGTAACCAGTTGGTTGCTAGCCACGTAAAAATATCTAATCCTTCGGGCCAGCCCTAGGAGAACTCTTAATCAGCCCAGTGGGCTGGTTAAAATAAGATATACTTAATTTTATACATTTGGAGGTCAAAAGGTTCCACAACCGCACCACGCAAAGTATTCCACATTCTAGGCGTAGTCAAAATAAACCTGCTAAATAATGAGTATTTGACACTTAAAAAAAATAAGACTGTTTACATGCAAGCAGCCCGCCTAGTCATTTGCAATTAAAAATACCTATGTCATGTAAAGAAGAGTGCACAGGATGTTTACACTTATAGAACATTTTAATGAAATCAGTTTACGTCTATGACACAAGTAGACATTAACAATTGGCAAAATAAACTTGAGTGATGACACAACTCTATCCAAGAGTTTGAGACGAGAGACAGCACCCGAAAACCAAAATGAAGAACAATACTCCAAACAAGGAAGAGAAGAGTAACCACACTGAAGATGCAAGCTTCATCACGGAACATTCATTCGATAACAGTTCCGCAAGATAACGACTTTTTTGAGAAACAGCTGAAGCAATATTACACATACGCCTCTAAAAAGTCAATTGCTCATCGAAAGTTACACCTAAAATCTTAATAAGCGTCACTGAGATTTAAAAGCGTACAATTTAAATGTAAATCAGGATGCAAAGGCAAAAGTGTTCTGGTTCGACTCATATTTTGAATTTTTGAAGGGTTAAGCTTCACCGCCCAAAGCCTTCTCCACTCATGAATATGGTCTGATCAATCACAATTTGACATCATAATCATTTTGTTGTGATATTTCGTGGATTATAGTTTTTACCACAGCCTATGAATAAATTTACATAAATTCTAGAAAATAAATTGAACATTGCACACGAGACAACATACAAACAAATGGACCGGAAAAATCATTTCAAAATTACAAACCCTAAATCTATGAAGTAATTCCGACTGTAAATCAAATGGCTCCCCATTGCTTTGTCAACTGAGTTCGAGTCTCCATTAAAATCTATGTAAAGCCGAATAAAATTCCCCGTGAGGACTATCATTTGTTCTGCCACGCTGCAGTGATGTCGATTCATTATTATTTATTGGCGCTTTCCGCACAAGCGCTCCGCAACAAATAGAAGTAGGATATACAGCAGATGATACGGCACAGAATCAGTGTGATAGCTAACTGCAGCGGTAATTATTACTGCCCTCATATTCAGTAGTCTGACCCGACCAAGTAGGTTCCTAACATTATTATTATTATTATTATTATATATATATATATAATATATATATATATATATATATATATATATATATATATATAATAATAATATATATATATATATATATTATTATATAGTGTGTATATATATATATATATATATATATATATATAGATATATTATATATATATATAATATATATATTACGTATATAATATATATATTAATATAATATATATATATATATATATATATATTATATATAGATATATATACATATATATATATATATATATATATATATATATATATATAAGTCATCATAAGTCATATCACATTTCCGTGATTCATATGCATATATCGAGCTACAATGTCCTTTAATATCAAATTCGCTCTACCTGAATTAATATATTTTCATATATGCTTAACCAAAGGGGAATTTTTTCTCGATAATAGACTTGCCTGGACCGGGGCGCGAACCCATGGATCCTTTCAAATCCAGGAACGTCTGTGAAAGGATCCATGGGTTCGCGCCCTGGTCCAGGCACGAGAGAATCCCCGAGACCTTCGAGGCGAGATCCACGGCTTCGCCCAAGACCGGCCCGACCAATGAGAAAGCAACTCTAGGTCCGTGCCGCTATAAATACCGTTCCGCAAACTTTCTTGCTACAGTCTCTTCAACCGACTCGTCAGAAGATGGCCTACGAGAAGGTCGAAACGTCACGTGATACCAGCTATACCAGCACCAATACCAGCCCTTAAACCAAAGACGACCCTGGCCCGAACTGAACTAGGCTTACGGAATAATACCGGCACTGACGACGACCCCTTTATGGTGTTGCCTCCTACTTATCCCCTCCTAAGGAGCACTACCCTACCATACGGGTCTTTGCTTACCAACAATCCCTAGTGTATATTCATTATCAGCAAATCATGAAATGGCCGCGGAGGCCTAGTCCAGTTTCCCAAATACAAGAGCAACGCTGACACCATGAAACCACAAAGATAGAGGACAACTTGAAGGAGTTAAGGGTCTATCCTAGTCAAGAATAACGGAGAGTAAAGCAAAGCTTTTGACCGATCAGAATCAGACTTTTAAGCTGTAGTGCTGCACCGACACACAACAGAGAAGCTGTAATGAGCGTCGAAAACTTTACACCAAATATTATAGAACTGCCTTTGAAAAGTCATGAACATAACCACTATCTTTAAAGGTAAAACGCCAAAGGGCAAACAATAGCATGATCAGGCTTTAAAACATGAACATTTGAAGTCCGTGTCTACAGGCTGGTTCTATACGAATATATGCAAAAAAATTAATTTCAGTAATCATGAAATGGCCGCGGAAGCCTAGTCCAGTTTCCCAAATACAAGAGCAAACGCTGACACCATGAAACTACAAAGATAGTGGAAAACTTGAAGGAGTTTAAGGGTCTATCCTAGTGAAGAATAACGGAGAGTAAAGCAAAACTTTTAACCGATCAGAATCAGAATTTTAAGCTGTAGTGCTGCACCGACACACAACAGAGAAGCTGTAATGAGCGTCGAAAACTTTACACCAAATATTATAGAACTGCCTTTGAAAAGTCATGAACATAACCACTATCTTTAAAGGTAAAACGCCAAAGGGCAAACAATAGCATGATCAGGCTTTAAAACATGAACATTTGAAGTCCGTGGTCTAGAGGCTGGTTCTATACGAATATATGCAAAAAAATTAATTTCAGTAATAATAATATTAATAGCAACAATAACAACAATAATTATAATACTCCTATAGCGAGGAAAACTAACAGTTGGAAAGACCGTTAGCCAAATGTGAATACATTAAACTAACGAAGTTTATATGCTGTATTTGTAAGGCATTAATATACCTCTGTCATCATACTTTCATAGGTACTTATTTATTGTCAATTAAATAAAGTTAGGCAATTTTATCTAATAGTGTGAGAGTGAAATTATTTTCTTTCTAATCTTTATCCACTTACCAGATTAAATTATTTATCCACTGTTGTTTTTAATTAGATGTACATCTTTGTACATAATGTTATGGTCAATCTGTTCTACGAAGGCTTCCAGAATACTAATCATGAATAACAAAAATAAATCAACAACGCCCCAGTCACGTAGGTATTCTAAAGAAAACAAGGCTGGGACCTAAAGGACACTAGAAATATTTTCTCGTATTCTCTACAGACCATTACAGGGTCTGGCAGGCACCCCTCCACAGAGAGAAAAAACATACCTACCATTTCAAGAAATTTACAAGACGTTTTAATCACAGAATCTTAACCAAACGAGCAAAGTTGGACCTCCCTTTTCCTCTAGAGAAAAGAGGAGAGTAAACACGGTCCGAGTGGCTCCAGACATTTCCGAAGCGCCGAGTGTTTGCCAACGCGTTAAGAGAAAATGACCACAGATGAGACGCTCGTCAAATATGGACATCTTGTCATATTATTATATTAATAATAAAAGTATCCCTCTCTTCCCAGGTAAACTTGATCCCTGATAATGGGGAATATTTACCCAACCATTTCTCATACAGAGAGAGAGAGAGAGAGAGAGAGAACATGATAAAAATATCAAAACAGAGCTAGTCGAATGGAATACAGCAAAATAAATATTTAGGGTCTACTGGTCACATTTAACCAGATAGGCATGTAATTGTTATTACTACAATGCCCTGTTAACTTCACGATTTCTTCCAACTTTTTGGATGCGTTAGTCTCTACAAAGCCTCACACCTAAATGGAAGAATATGAAGAAATTGTGAATCGTGGCTCAGGGGAAGGTGACGACGTTCTGATCATAGGGGCGAAGGTTCGAATCTTGCAACGGATGTTAGATTTCTTCATATTCTCCATTCTTACGCTTTATAGTGAAAATATATAGAAAAAAGTTGAAGAAATCATACAAGAAGTTTATTTTCATCATGTTATCTATATTCCTTAGAGAATTTTTTCTATACTTCCCTGCCACGAAAGAGATAATGAAAAAATAAGGGGGGGGGGGAGAAATTTATTAATACATGCTGCTGAATGCATGCGAGATTAAAATGTTATTTCAAAATAAGCCTTAAGCGACATGAGAATTGCGCCTGGGAAACTTAGAATTTATTAAAAAGCTTAATTAAGGTAATTATATGTATTGTTTCCTATATCCCAGCAAGATCAGTTTTAGTTTATAAAAATAATCAGTAATTAAAACAATTAAATCAGAAAAAGAGATACCAGTGTGGAATGTTAAGCACAGGTCATAGACTTTCCTCCCTTCATGACAACAAAACCGAACTTTGACGAAGAAACTTGGGAAGGAGAGATTATCCGGCTGACATTCAGTCCAGATCTAGAGCCGATGAAACACCTTTTTCTCAAAGCATCGGATAAAGGTGAAAGTTAGCAGGTGTATATTTTATAACCCTCCCTAATTTTGCAAGTATTATTTAGTACTGTTGCATACGTCACTTTATTTCTCTTGCATTTTCGACCTCAGTTTCCAAAACCGGAAGAACGTGTAAAGTAAAACAATGCGAAATATGTCGAATGATCTTCAGTGCAGAAAATCCATGTGAATTGTCCGAAGCTGTTTTTTACCTTCAGATAGAAGTGCCAGGGAAAATAAGGCTAATTCGTCTCGCTGTCAAATAAATTATGGACGTCAAGACATTCCGCTTTTCAACCCCTTAATGTCCTCATAAGTCAGCTTAGTTTCGAAATAAGCCCAGCATAGCTTCATTTCACTTAGCATACCTTTCATAGCTTAAATTTTGCCTCAAGACATTTTAAATACAACAGCACGACATGTAGCAACTCCGAGCGAACTCCCCACAGGATTCTCAGATAAGCGGCAGCGAACACTGCAGCATACACCTGCACCACCATTAACGAGTCCCTTACACGATTCTCAGCGATATCCATCCCTAAGTCCACTGTCTAATTCCCTATCCAATTCCTTGTAACCTCCTTTAACGACCCCCAGCTGTCATTAGCGCTTCACGCCACCCAGACTCACTGGCCACCTTCATATGCCCATCAGCATTCGGTCACAACAGTCTGGGGAAAATTTGGGACAACCCTGAATCTTTGCACCTCCTACCGCCATTGTGTAAAATTCTCTAGGGACATGATGTCTTCATTAACACCTCAGATCCAGTGGCTGACCCCTCGACCTTGTCACGGGCCATTTAAGTTTGACCTGACCTGAACCCTTTTTGCACCTAGTAACTCCACCCACTCTTAAGCTTTCTCTCCTAAGCGACGCCCCTTTCCATTGTTGTTCTTTGAGACACTCGTTTCTGTTGAAATATTGTTCTCTTTCAGCATTCCCTGGGGTATTTGAAGAATCCTCCTTTTGACAAAATAACAATGGGAGTAACCATTCAAAAAATCCAAGATGGAGGCTGCGGACAAGGATATAAGGGTCCAGGATCGCCCTTACAAACAAGTAGTGTGGGGATCCGTATTAGTAGAAAGAGGCTCTTACTGCAATAGAACTATGACCGTAGTTATCACTTGGACCTCAGTTGTCCATCCTTCAAGCTGAGACTTATCAGCCCAGTGCCTTGGTTTACACTAGAAGCCTATGAGCCATTCCTGAAACGGAGTTGTACTCCAGACACATCCACCACAGCCAAGATTGCCTTTCTGTTTATTTCCATCCTTTTTCATTGGTCCAGGCAATCACTGATTCAGTTATCCTGTTGCAAAGGCATCCTAATTGAGCCAAGTCACTGACCTAGTCAATCGATTGAAGTTTTAACCCTTAGACCCTATGGGATCACAGCTGGCACACGACGGTGCCTATGTTCGATAGTTTTGATATCTATAGTGTAGAATGAAGTCATAGTTTTGATATCTATAGGGTAGAATGAAGCCACTGATGCCAGAACCGAGAAATTCACAGAAAAGGATCCAAACACCATTTGTCAGGTAGGCAGTAAGTCACTAACACAGTCCAGGCTTTAACAAATTCGATAAGGCCTCGATATGAAATTATCCCCGTGGTTGAAAGACTGTATTTGTGCTACGACTTGCCACTTTGTATAAAAGCAAGAACGCCCATAGCAAGATTTACTATATAGTGTGAATGGCTAATTATTTCTATAGTGGGTAATATCACTTGGCAACACTAATCTCTTGCTGCAGCAAATAGAAGGCTATAGTGTCGAAACCTGAGGTAAAACAAAACGGATTATCTTTTTGTATTCCCCCCTGAATAGATGTAGATCTAACAAATGAGCTATAGACTGGTTCATTATGTGGATGAAATACATACACTGAATAATTATTTGAAAAGTAAAAATAATAAAAATATCAAGAAATGTAAAGCTTCCAAGCTAACAACTTAATCCCAACCAAGGACTAAAGAAAGAGAAGGTCTGCTCACTTCCCCCTAAATCCCTCATGTAGGCGGAACCCTGCCAGCCTCATTATTGCATCAGCACCTTGTCTCTCGTGGCCTTGGTCCAAACAACTGCCGTGAAGGTTGCGATGAAACCTCCACAAAATACTAGTGATAATAACAAAATTATTGAGGACGTTAATGCAATCAAGGGGAAAATGACAAATCCTGCTCGCCATCATTGATATCGCTGAAGCCTAGGATGAGTAATAATATCAATTAGTGAATATGTCATCGACAGGTGGGCAGAGCCCCAGTGAAGAGATATTTTCCCCATAAGTAAACTCCTCTTCATTGTGGGTGAGGTCATAGGTTAACATCACTTCTGTGTTCAAAACCCATACCTGCGATTTTGATGGCTCTGGCAGAGGAAACTCACTTTTACTCTGATTAGTACCAGAACTACTGAACTTAGATACTGAATAATACTTACAAAAATTAGGTAGGGTTATAAAATATATAGTTGGCTATTTTCACCTTTATCAGATGCTTCGTTAAAAAGATGTTGCTGAAAAACCGTGTTTCATCGGTTCTGAATCCCTTAGTAAGCAAGTTTAATGCAGAAAGTTATTCTCATAAGGGGGCTTATCCGAGTAGCGCATATTCACAAAAATAATTTTTTGGGGTCTTAGAAATGGTCATACTTTCTCTTGAGTTTTGATTCTACAGTGCCCAGAGAAATGAAGAATTTCCACCAACATATCAAAGCCCCATTAAAGCGATGAATAAGTGTCTTTATAGTTGGAAATCATGAAAGAAATGTAAAAATATAGTGCAACTGATAAGAGAAACTGGGACTTATTCTGGTTCGTTATCATGATTTTCGAGTTTTTCTCAAAATTGTTTAAACATGTTCAGCATTCTTTAAACGACCGCTTATTTTAGGTCAGATTGTCTACCCATTAAACAATAAGTAAAGTACTTTATCATTAATCCTGATTCCTGTCATTAACCCATTATATCTGTTCTCCGAACTAAAGCTAATTGGGCAGACAATATAATGCTTGTTCCATAGGCAGAATAAAATTTAAAAAGGGCAGGAGGGAAGGTGTGTGTTACTCGAAGGAACCGATTGACACGAAAGCTAGATTAACCTACTTGGGTTCATTTTTTCCCTAAAGGAAGAAGTGCTATAAACACCAGCAAAGACAGAAACTTGAAGACAACTCCACAGCCTGTTATACGTCAACCTTTAAGCCAGGATTATAGCAAATATGACAATCTTAAAACACACCAGTTATTTCCACATGAAAAAGGAAAAAATGTTATTAGTGCGTGTGAAACCCTCTACTTTTTCTGTGCAAAAACGATACTTTATGAACAGTAACTCCCCTTTGGACTTTTCGTCGTCTACCGTGGACCCAGCCTCTCTAATCACCTACTCCATACATAATTATGCTGATTGAGTGTATGTTGGATGAGCTTTGGGAAGATACTTACGTTCCTAGGGTCAGAACTGGCACTGATCCCTGTAATATTACCATAATATTTTTAGCAATATGAATACTATGCAGTGCACTGATTCTTACATATGTAAATGCACACACAAATACATTCAAATATAAATAGGAAACTTTGGAAGACAAATAATTAACTACAGTAAGACTCAATCCTTGCAAACCATGGTGTATTTTTATGGCAGCATATAAAGAACGTTGTCTTTGGGTAAAAGCATTTCCACAAAACTGAAACTCAAATTAAATAAACCAAAGGACAACATTTTTAAGGGCAAGGATTTCGTTGGAAAAATATCAAGTTAGCCATTAGTAAATATTTTTTGATGAGAGAGAAAGACACGGGGAGAGGGAAATTACTGAATGATAAGGTTAGATATTATATGGTAACACCTTCCATTAACTTTCCACACCATACATTAGGTTCCCATTCATAGAGTGTTACATTTAACTTAATTAATCTTGAAAGACCCAAAATTAAAAATACCTAACATCCATTTTGGAGACAGCGAATCATCATTTTTCTCAAATATCTTTCCAACTAATTGAGTGATCGAAGTGGTATTCCGACACAGTCTACAAGACACCTGCTAATTTTTTGGTAACATAGTGCATTGTCAAGTGGTGTCATTTAAGGTATTTACTCTTGACTTACATGTTGTTGCCAAGCATTATCAACCTATACATTCCAATGTCCTTTATCCCCATCCCATACCTCTCTACCTCTCTCTCTCTCTCTTGCTCTCCTCATCCCTCCTCCTTCAACCCACTTTCCTGGACTCCCCATCTCCGCCCAAAGTTCCCTGTCTATTAAGTCCCGTTTTTCGCAGTTTCTCCGCTTCTGACGTCACATCGAACAAAGTTCGTCGAGTAAAGCTTGGCCGTGTGGACGGGGCCTTACAGTATATTGAGCAATATTGGATGATATAAACATGTCGGTTTTTGTATATGCTCTGTTCATTTAATTATTGTTATTGTATTGTCTTCTAAGTTATATAAATTCACCCAGTATAATGTACCTATTGTCACGATCTCGACTTAAATGTTTTACCCTCATATCAGTGTGTTTACTACAAACAGGTAAGATAAGGTAACAAAAATTTACATCACACTGTTCTACCTACAACCCAGTTTATAATTAACACAACTACTTTATAGTGGTAAAGGAATTATGAAATCGGTGTCTCTCTGTCTCTCTCTAACTTGAATTAAGAATTTTCATAGTTGAAAAGTGATGGAAACTGAGAATAACGCAGGAACTTTATTCACATTCTTTGTCACTACCAAACAACAAATCATCCTCGTTATCACTCTCGATGTTGATTATTACAGGATCTACAGGTTAGTGCATGTTATCTGTAGAACAAAAGAAAGAAAAAAAAATCTGCCCCCCCTGATGAGCAGGTACCTCAGATACGTCATCGCCTACGTAGATACCCCAGGAGGGAGGCGTCTCTCTCTTGGCCTTGTGTGGACCAGTATACATCCTCGAAAGTTCTGACTGTCACACTGCACCTTCTCCCCACACCTCCTTTGTTACGCCAACACACCAAAGATACTATTAACAAAAAACCTTCAGAATATTTATAACCATTATTATATGGTCGCTATGTCAACCTCTATCCTTTTCATTGTGAAATCTCCAATTATCTGCTGGTATTGAAAAATATCATGGAAAACGATATTTATTGCATACTGTAAATTACAGAGAGGTATGGTGGGGGGATGATAAAACAGCGATAAAGAAAGAGCGGACGTTCGCTTGTGTAAATTAGTCCTGCTGACCTCATGTGACTGCCTTTAAAAGTCGAGTAAACACCTTTCAAGAGAAAACTACCAGGATCACGCTGAAATCTACGGCTTTACAACACCATGTTTCAGTAACCCGCTGTATTTGAGAATAAAGAATTTCTCCTGTAGGAAATATGCTGTTTATATCCATGGAAATATGTGCTTAGACCAAAAATTTATCATTATTGACAAGCAAGAAATGCCAATTATATGAGAAATTTTAAATACTCAATATAAAATCAATCCGCCAACGCGGAATCCCTTTTTCTACAAAATATGCTTGAAAGAGAGTCTTCTTCCTTCCTATTATTATTATCATTATTATTATTACTACTTATTCTATACAGTGAATAGACTATCTTCAACAAAGTTCCCGGTGCTAAAACGAGAAAAATCGATATAAGAAAAACGGGACATGTGTCCTGACCACAGAAGAATATATCGTTATCAAATGGAAACATAGTAACCAATTACACGGGGAGCAAGAAACTCGACTGAAGATAAAACATCTGTGAGTAACTATAATAAATATGGGAATATCTGTAACGAAAATATCGTAATGTATGTTAAAAAAAAAAAAAAAAAAAGTGAGAAGGATTAGATTCTGCTGGATTTTGGAACAGAGACCCAAGACAATACAAGCCAATGCATTTGGAATATAAAAGACGAATAAAAAAATATAAACGCAAATAAGGAAATACGCTAGAACAGTACGAAAAGCACGACTCTTTATAGCAAATATTCAAAAACAAAAATGCAAGATACCGAGGCCTATAAACATTAACAGTTGATCAGAAACAATGTCAATAACAATAGATCTATGGATCTTACTCAAGTCTTTCAACAAAGTAGCGTATAAGTTTATGAGCAATAGGAGCAAAAATATTCAGGATACGCTTCGGTTAAATAAAAAGTATCGAAAATAGGAGAATAATAAATAAAAACGTGGTTCTCGGACGCCATGATAACACAAAGGCAAGTGTTCACTGTTGCCAAGACATAAATATGAACTGGAAGCATTCACCACTTCTCCTTGGTATGAGTAAATTTCATTCATTTCTGATTCACTACAACATCACGACAGGCATACATTAGCAACAGAACATACTAAATTTTATCCCTCATTATAGAGCAC
>NC_087218.1:64690156-64692656 GCF_015104395.2 Macrobrachium nipponense | reverse complement strand
TATTTCTGGTCTTAGACGAATCACAATACTCTTCTCGCTTTCGCTTCTCTCCCTGAACTTCGTTGTATGCTATTATGTTTGAAACAGACATAATAAAATAAAAGAGGTTATTTTTGAGCGATATGGAAAAAAGAAAATCAATTCCACATTAGCTACTCGGGTAAAAGCTAGAAATACATTTTCAAAACGTCAATTTTAAAATTACAAAAATCGATTTTACCCTGTTACTCGAAATGAACCTATCGCATATTTCCAATATTTTCTAATCCTAATGATTACATTTTTAAAAAACTAGTCACAAGGGCGTTTGTAATCACGGAAAATAAGTGATAAAAGTGGAGCACCATACTGCTCACACATACGAAAGTGAGACATTTGAAATATCAGTAGATTACGCCTACGTTTACTTTTCTGTTTTATAGGAATGTTGATTGTTGCAAAGTAAAGTGACGACCTCTACGCTAACCGTCCTTGGTTAAAGCCTCGCTTCAATCGAGCGAAATTTTCCTGCATAACGCTTGTGAAAACTCTTATAATATTTCGAGTTCGGGCGACGTCACTCTTCGAAAATAAGATTCCTACTCGAATGGTCTATCTCGTCACCCCATAAAAAGATGCGAGAGTTTCCTTATAAATCCAATTAAAACAGACGAGTTAGAAAAGAGACGAAATACACATAGAAAACTTCTTTCTTCTTCTTAGATCTCTGAATAAAAAATGGATGTGGCTTCATTATTTTACACCAATAAGTGAGCATTTATAAAAACGAATCGTTACAATCATAATGCACATCATTTTTATCAAATAGGGTAAACCGAGAAATCTTAATCAAAGAGAAAAGGTTTCCTTCTAAACTACGATCTCATTTTATATCGCCAATTACATATTATACCGTTGACAGAAACACACTGCCTGGCCTTGAGCAAGCTAAGAACTGAAGCGAGTGGACTTAACGTTTAGGAATATTGCGCTTGCAATTGCTGCAGCAATACTGCCGGTGTCTCCGCCGCTAAATGGAAATGGAATATCTGGATCTCGAGAGCCGACGGCCGTCTGGCATTAGGCCGTTGCTTCGAAACAAGGTCAAAAGATGAACTTCAGGTAAATGAGGCATTCATTAAATAAGGGAATACTTAATGGCTGTTTTATAGCATTCGTTCAAGGTATGAATTCTCAGAGAGAGAGAGAGAGAGAGAGAGAGAGAGAGAGAGAGAGAGAATAAGGCATAAAATTTGCGTTGCGACCATGGATGCCACGTGAATATCTACGTGTTCGTGTGAATCATTATTTACCGCTATAAAATGGATTTCAAAACAACTTCCTTTGCCTTCAATGAAATTTTTTTTTCCAGGGTGCAAAATCATCTGTGGTAACGTCGATACCGCAAGCGTGGTACGTTTAAAATGAAAATAAAAAGAACGATGGACAATTTAAAAAGTTATTTGAAGAAAATATCAAAGGATGGGATAGATACAGAAAAGCTGTTTGACAATAGTAAATCAGTCGTATCCCGAGAAAGCATTTTACATATACATACTGTAATCATTTGCTTAATTTTTATTCGTGGATTGTAAAGTAAATTTCCTTCAGTCACTTTCAATTTAATTTCCTTTTTTAATGCCGCAAAAAAAAAAAAAAAAAAACTGGTTAAGGTTTTTCTCGCTCCAACCGAAAGTTATTATTATTTAAGCGGTACCTCGCCCATGTGAGTTATTTTCTCTCTCTCTCTCTCTCTCTCTCTCTCTCTCTCTCTCTCTCTCTCTCTCCATATATTCATTCGGCTGGATGATGGTTGTTAGGCGATTTGTGGGTCATTGCCTCACTTTTGGCGGTAACCGTTGGCTGAGGATAAGAGGAGAATGGATTCGGGTACTTATCTTGGAGGTTTTCCCTACCTTATTCCTGCAGGACGTTAATAAGCCGGAGATACTCTTGGGAGCTTATACACTTTGAAGACCTTGCTGCATTTGAGGGCACCCTTTTTAACTGTATTACGGAGGACGTTGATGATCTTCCTCTCTGACTGATGTGAAGTCGTTGTGGAAGCTGCAGCCTTGATGTTTGTGAAAAATCTCCCCTGCCCTGTTCAGACGCCCTTCCTGTGTACTGTGGAGAGCACTGTATGTACTCCCCCTTATCTACGTCTCTGCATCTCTGGACCTGCCTGTTGACCTTAGGAGGGCATCCTGACTTTTCCCTGGTGCTGCTTTCGTCCTGCAACCTCTGGAGTCCTGAAAAAACTTGATTCTGTTTCGATAGGCGGTAAGGATATAAACGGAATTATTCGTTTCTGACGTTACTGACGCGGGTCAGTGTATCCTACAGCTGCAGACACCTTTGTGATTCCAGAACAGTGTGTGTGTGTTTGTGTGTGTGTGTGTTGCTTCCACCCAAATACGTAATTTCTGCGTTCAACCACCTTTATCTGGGATCAATTGTGATTTGTGTTAGCGAGTCATTTATAATTATGCATGCTAATATTTTTGGGTAGTTGTATAAT
>NC_087218.1:64665156-64680156 GCF_015104395.2 Macrobrachium nipponense | reverse complement strand
GGAGTGTTTTACTAAGTTACGGCAAAAAGAAGTGTACAATTCTTTTGTCTGTGATATGTTAGGGAATCCATTTTTAACTTAGTTTTCATTCCAAGTGTTGGTAACCGCTACCTCTCAGCTAATTCAGCTTAGCGCACTTTCGCGCCTGCGCGGTCTCAACCAGCCTTCGTTTTCGCTCACAGCGGCAGCCATGTTTGTTACCCATTTAAGAATTACCTAAACAATTTAAGCAAAGTAACGTAAGTCTCGAAGTTTTAACGTAAATAATATCGATCTCGGTACTAGTATCTATCGTTCTGCCAGAGAAATTAACGTAATTCGCCTTGAATAAGAAAGTAGAATTTTGTGTTGTAAATTGCCTTCGCATTTACAGAGAATCAGCTGATTCGCCATCACTGCTAGCCTGCGCTGGTCAACTCGCTCACGTGTTTCACCTCGCATCGCTCACTCACTCGCTCGCTGAGTGAAGTTTCATTTCACTTCGCACTTAACGTAACCTCATTTACAATTGTTTGCTAACATCGCTTTAAAATCCTTACCGTCATTTTTCACTTGTCCTTACGTAAAGTTAACGTAATCTTAAAAGTAGAGTCACTTGCAAGAATTGTTAACGTAAAACGCGTTTGTAAATTTCATATTAAAACGCAAATCATTTCATAAGCGCAAGCCGCTAACATTACGTAAACATCGTTCACCGCGAGCGCGTTTATTCATTTTTCATAAAACGTTTTCAAAAGCAATTCTTTCAGTAAACGTTAACGTAAGTAAATAATTTAAACGCAAGTTGCGTCATTACTCAACATTAGTAGTTCAATTCAAATATAAGGGAGTTCATTTATCATTTTTCAACCCTCTCCGAGAGAGAGAGAGAGAGAGAGAGAGAGAGAGAGAGAGAGAGAGAGAGAAAACCAGAACCCATTATTCACGAAGCCAAGAGTACTACATCTTACCATTAATTATAGCATGCAGAATTAACATTATTTTAGTCTCTTGTGTCTTTCATTTACACAGCGTGATACGTACGCGCATGTGTCCATTGCAGTTTGCAAACATTTATTTGTTTCATTACCGAGTACTTCAGCGAGGGCCTGAGCATTTCTAAAATTTCCATTACCTGTCGTTGCCCAAGTGGTCTTGTTCATTTTTATCCCAAAAGACGTGCGTGTACCGCAAGCACAATTCGCACAGTGTGCCACGCAAATTCATTACTTCCAGACAGGGAAGTCGCTACCAGTTTAGGACTGGCCCCACCACCAGTGCACGTCAGGTCTTATCATTTTACAGTGCCACTAATTCTTGACACTGTTCATCGACTGGCTGCTGAAGTACTCCCACCTTTTACTTTCTCTCCTCCACCATTACACTCTGCCATGAGCAGTGCCATTTCACTTCAGTATATTTTTAAGTATACTGCATGTAGTGTCCGGGACACACCAGCACGATACCAGTGCTCCAAGGAACACCTCCTCCATAAGTACCATGCACCTGTACAGGCCGTACAGGTAGCCATTATACCTGCGTGTCCGTCCTTTACGGAACGCCCAATTAATTAGTGTGTCCGTGTACAAGGGTCAGTGATCCTTCGGAACACTCAACAAGGGAACGCCTTCCAGTGCGCAATACCAGCCCTAAGTGCTGTTCAAACCTGCGTGTCCGTCCTTACGGAACGCCCAAATCATTATGTTGTGGGTACGAGGATCAGTGATCATTCGGACCATTCCAACGGGAACGCCTCCAAACCAAAGTGCCGCAATACCAGCACTACTAGTGCTGCCCAAGGAAGCCTCCTCATAAGTGCCGTGCACCCTGTATTGGACCTACAGGTAGCCCATTCCAACGTCTCCCAAGTTGGGAACGCCCGTAGGGTGACGAACGCCGCACACTGCATTCGATTTTTTCACCTCATCAGAAGGTGCCATTCACAAAGTGCCACCGAGCACCCAGTCTTTTCACTTTTCATTACCACATTGCAGAACCCATTTCCAAGTGAGTGCCACTTTCCACAGTAGACACTCCTATTCCATTCAGTACCCTCTCCTGGCCAGTATTTTCATTTTCCTCCGAGCCTCTACTGCAGCCTAAGGGAAATGTCCTTCCCCTGCTTCCCGCGACTTCTTTGCCAGAGAGCTAGAGAAGCTCGGAGCCCTCATAACTCTGGGCAAGGAGGCGGTTGGTTACACTGGACCAGCACTTGACCAGTGGATAAAGACGCGCAGGCTGCCGCGCGCCTGCAAGAAAAGGAAGAAAGAGAAGCAGAGGAGAAAGCCAGAGAAGCAGAGAGAAAGGAAAGAGAAGAAGAGAGAAAGCATGAGCTAGCTCTCCTAGATGACGCAATCTCTCTGCTAGTTTCCAAGCCCCAGACCATGAGCTGGACTCCCGGTAGAGAGTGGTTGCGGAGGTTCTGCACCACTTGTGTGTGCGTGGGCATGCTGTGGATTCCGACCAGTGCCCAAGTCGGTCTCTACCTTGGGAGGAGAGCTTCCAGGGTGAACTTCTCCAAGGCTACCATGTAGCCCTGCTGATGAACAGTCTCCTACGGCCTATCAGTGGGTACAAGTCATGGCCGACACCGAAGCCCAGGTCTCCCTTATTTCAAGAAAGGCATTGCCTAGGGGTGCCAAAATCCAGAACGAACGAAGAAATTCAGTTTGAATGGATTGACGGTAACCTCTATTCTGTTCCTTCGGTCCTTCTGAATGTGGAAATGCCCTTTTTCTGGACCAGGAGACCCGGGAAATCACATTGTGCCGCCTGGGTGTAGTTGACCAATTTCATGATGTTTATCAGGTGATATTGGGCCGAGATCTACTTAAGCCGTATCTCCCCTGGACGCAGCTCCCACTACAGATGCACCGGATCCCTGCAGCATGCCTCATATCAATCATCAGTTTTAGATTCAGAGGCTAGTGCCTCCGATGTCCCAGACATCCCTTTTATTTGGTGAACCTGGCCCTGACCCAGTGTCAGAGCCAGACGTTTCTTCCGCATCATCTCAGCCTCTTACCATTTTACCGCCTACCTCCTCCACTTTGGAAGAGGTAAGCCCACCAGTTGACCCCGGACTTGTTTCCGAGGTGATTCAACGGAGGTTTCCTTAAACCTCCCTACCTCAAATCGCTGCCAGAGAGGACTTTTCACCTGTGCCAGAGCACACTGCCAGCCTTGGTGACTCCACAGATTCGCAAACCTGTGGGGCCATCTCGGCCTTACCATCCAGTGCCAGGGAAGAGGTTCTGGAACACGTTTCTGCCGAGGACTGTGGCCGCAAGGGTCACATGTCTGCCAACTACGGAGGGTGCGCAAATTTTAATATTCCTGCCATCGCAATGGCTGTACTAATCCTTCTTCACTAGGACCCCCAGCTAAGGGCCCTATAACCGTTGCACCCCTCCAAAGCCATTATCAGCCAAAAGCCACGTCAGAGCCTATGATGACTCTGGCGCTCAAATCTCCCTGATACGGGAAGATCGAATCCCCCGAGGGGCTAATATTTGACAGACGTCAACTGATAACCATTGAAGGCATCAATCATATTAAACTGATCCTTCTTGACCGTACAATTGAGAGTCACCAGACCTCGTTTCCCAAACTATGTACTCTTGCAGTTGCAAGCTACATTCCAGGAGGTTACGACCTCCTCCTAGGGCAAGACATGAAGTCTCCCTCACCGTTCAAGAAGCCTAGGGGTCCTAACCCCACGACCAATCACTCCAAAGCAAGGAGTCATCGAAATTCTACTTCCTCCAGGAAGTACGTCCACCAACAGTCTCCCCCGTTACCAAGGAGGGAGATTGACCATTCACAGTTCCGTTGCAAAACCTGCAACGTAATAGGGCACTCTACTAATTGGCCTAGGTGCCCTAGCAAACTACCAGCAGCGGACACTGCCCATTTTCCACAAGGCTTAGCCTTCCACAAGAGACAGGAGCCTCTGTCTCCCATTTCCAAGGGCACGCTGAGAGGTATTGCACCTCCGGTACCCGCCACAGGTCAGTCGACCTCAACTCTCTGCCCAGTGCCACTTGGCAGCACTGAGCAGTGCCAAGCTCCGTCCAGCCTGGACGTAGACCCACCACAGAACTTGACTTCTGCGCCTGGCCCCGAGCTAGTGCCGGTGCCTAACCTAACCAAGGATCCTCCTACAGGAGATCCTCCAACAGGCATGGAGCTTACCGCAGCCCATGGCCAATCTCCAGCCATAATTCTTCTTCACCCTCACCACTGACGCCCGAGGATGAACCTCCGGCAGACTAACCTTCATACCTCCTCTGGAAAACCAGGAACTGCCCGACAGGAGTCAGCCTGGAGTTTTCCCCTTACGACGGCTGGTCGCAGCAGCTGAAGTGAGGGCCTCCCCTGCAGTAGGTTTCCACCTCTACAACGGTTGCTGCAGATACCGAAGTAGGGTGTTCTCCTGAAATCCCTCAGGCTACCCACTGCCTCTGCTCCTGCCGGCGTTTCTGGCCTTTCCCAGAGTCGGTGCCTCCGTCTACTCCTAGGACTATATAGCCAGGTCCTGGAGGAATAAGAAGAAGAAGAAGAAGGGACGTAACCAATCATTAACAAACTAACCCAAGAGCCACATGCTCTCCTTGACACCTGTGCCCGAGGTACAGGGTCGCATTCATTTGCAGAATGATCCTGGCACCTACCCAGAGAAGGTAGCCAGCCTGATCTCTGCCAGTAGAACTAACCCTCTAACCCCTACCATTGTGATACTAACCCTCACTTAAATATAATTACCTCATTACATTTCCCTCCTGGTCAACTAACCACTCATCATCCCCACGCATCATTACCTCTCATTATGTATTTTTAACAATTCCGTCGCTGAACTACTGCTGTGCGTACCACACTCTGGAATGATGGCGTCTTCATTTAACTGTCTTGAGTAGGTTAGGCTAATGATTTAGTACCAGGGCATTAGGTTAGTAGCAAGTAGAATTTTCAAGTAACCTTATCTAGGGGTAGAGTAGATTGTCGTCACAGACAACCCGTAGTTATTACTTAGGCTAGTTATTTATCACTACATTAAGTTAGTACACTTAGCCTCTCCACCTATAAGTTAGGTTAGGCCACTGTAGTTAGCTGTATCGCTGCTCAAAAAAACTTCAAGTTGGAGTGGGAGAACTGGTAGTCGAGACGATCAATTTATTTAAGCCAGACCTTCACGCCCGAAAGGGAGTAAATGCCTTCTTAACAGGGGGAGCTGTGACGTTTATAGATCGTTCGTCTACCCAAATATCAATTAAATAATTTGATTTGGAAAACGGCAGCCATTTCTTTAGAATATCAGCTGATTTTTAGTAAACGCGGGAAACCCAAACCCGCCAGCTAGCGATAGGGAGTTCCCCCAATTGGGGGAAAAGAGTCTTTTATCAGCTGTAGGGACGTATCTCAAAAGGAAGGAATGAAGGCAGATTGGTACTCTTAGACCTAGATCTTAAGCTCCCTTTCCTGTGACCCTCTGCTGGCTGTATGCTTGTTTTCCAGGATTTGCCTTGATCGTGGGGGTTAAGCTGACTTCCAAACCCCCAAGCAACCCACCTGAATTCTGCCTCAGTCGGCTGCGAGACGTGATCTCGGACAGAGGTCAAATTACCTGCCTTCCTGTTAGGCCTATCCAGGGTGTGAGTGGCGCGCCGATGACCCAGGCCTCAGACAAAATGGGGGGCCCATGCTTTCTACAAAGAGCCACATTTTCTACAAAGGCCCACACTGAACACGACATCCAGGTACGTCTTGGTGGAACAGCATATTGCCAGTCTCTCCTTATCACCTATTATCATTTTGATCCTCATTCTCCCAATTCAATTTCCAGCAACAAAGGAATTCATCCCTTTGTTCCCTCTCACTGCCTCATGGCCGCATGCTTCCCCTTGTGTGATCGTCCCAGACCAATGGAGACATTGCATACTTCAGTGAAACCTTAAAAGTTCCTTCTCCCCAGTATTAGAGAATTAATTAATCAAAGCAAGAAGTCATTTTTTCTTTTATCTCGTTTAATCTGGGATTCTTTTTCCAGAATTCCATGAGTCACGTGCCGTCTCTCTGCCCGCAAGTGTGCATTACCCCAAGTGAATGAAAATCAGCTTGAATTGAATGAGAGATTCTAAGCCCCAACGTGGGGGCCAATATCATTACCTTTTCTCCAGGCCAGCACGGGCCTTTTTTGTAAATAAATAGCTGTAAAGTAACTAGCTGAGTTTTCTGGCGACCTTTTCCTCTAAAGAAATTATCAATAATAATCAGTTTTACGGTAAGTTCAATTAATTCAACTTGTCTTCCTTCAATTATTTCCGTTTACGTATATAGCTCTCTCAAGGCACTATAATACGTAAAAAAAAATATATATATATATATATATATATATATATATATATATATATATATATATATATATATATATATATATATATATATATATATGTATATATATATATATATATATATATATATATATATAATAATATATGTATATTATATATATATATATATATATATATATATATATATATATATATATATATATATATATATATATATATATATATATATATATATATATATACATACATATACAAACACACACACACACACACACACACACACATATATATATATATAATATATACTATATATATATATATATAATATATATATATATATATATATATATATATGTATATATTATATACATATATATATAATATATATGATATAAATATATATATATATATATATATAGATATATATATATATATATATATATATATATATATATATTACTGTGAGCGTCCCTCTGACAGTCTTGTCTTTTCTTTTTCCACTCACAAACTGAGGGAAATTTTGAGAACGAGGAAGGATTCGACAATATAAGGAAAATGGAAACAAGTAAAGTAACTGTTTCGTGTCAATGATAAAGTAAAAACAAAGCCTCGTTATTGTGCTATCTTAGAGAGCGGGTAGACATTTTGTACTTAGCTTCTGTTCCATTGTTTATTAACGATGTCTCGTTGATGGAAAACATATCAATGTCATATTAACGAGGTGTCAAACCTAATTTACCGCCTATTAAATTCAGCTACCAGATTAAGCCGATAACACCCACATTTTGAGAAGGGACAAAGGTACCTAAGGGACTGCCGCCCCCTTTCCACCACCGTATTTCGGTCCCCAGTCTAATTTCACGAAGGTCTTGACAGACATTAGTCCTTAGTTTGCTAGAGTTCACACCTTCTCACATGTGGTCCGTCTGACCTGACCACTCACCCTCACCATTGTCGTCAAAGTATCCCGCACCTGCGACTCTGCCTCCTCACACCTGCGTTCCCGTCTACTAACCCAAATCTCTCGACCCAATCTAGCACCTCATTGTACCCTTCCTTTCCATACCCTCCCCTGCCGGCATTCAAAGACCTTTTCAGGTACCTGCGAGGATTAGTGGCAGATATAAAAAGTCCCAAACAGATCACTCCAGTTTTGACAGGATATTTAAGGAACCTCCCAAAATGGGTATAAATATGGGCTGGCATGGCCCATCAAATCGCACTATGCCCTAGCATTCCGCCTTAGCCTGTACCCACGGCACTACAGCCCAAGGTCCAAAGAATACCAGGTCAGACTGTCTCAGCGTTACTGCGCTTATTTGTGACGTCACTGGTATGTGGCCATGAAGGGTCACTGTGGGAATTGTTTGCCCCCACCCATTCTCTCTCTCTCTCTCTCTCTGTCACGACCTTTGGGTGAGAAAGGCCCCGTTAATCTTCAGGTACTGCTGAATTAAAGGATTGAATAACCCTCCATATGTCTCTCTATTTCAGTTGCTACAGCCGGCCGAAGTGATGCCACACCTTAGTCTGCCGACCTAAGCCAGCCGCTTTAGTATTCCTGAGTCTACGGCTAGCTTCCCCTACTACTACTACTACTCCATCCCGAACCCGGACTCTGTCTCGAAGTCCGACCTGACATCCCTATTGAAGCTGTCACACCTGGGGTACCTGGCGCTGTCTGATGAAGAGTGCTCATTCTATGATTCCCTGGTGAAGAACTGCAAGGAACCAAACTCCTCCTGTTGATGACTTGGTTCTGTCTCGTCCACGGAGAAATGGTAACTGAACTGAAGTTGATTTGTTGGCCCCTTCACCTACTATTGGTTGCACTCATTATATGTTCCGACTGTTTCTCCTATTCCTATACCTTTATTATCCCGTCTCCTTAAGAGACCTGTGTGAGTTATTCTGTGTAATTGTGATATTCTTGTGAAATCATTGTGGAAGTGATATTAGAATTTTGCTACTTTTGCTAACAGTCATTTCGTTGTGTTAACGTAATATTGAACCATTGACATATCGTGTGCCTTGCATAGTTTTTTTTTCTTTTGGCCCATCATTTTGCATAACTTTACCGCTGTTGACATTTATGCTACGACGTTCCCTGCTTTGAATATTCATGTAGACCTTCCCAGTAGTGCGGTGTCTTCTGTAGTACAAGAGTGCCACTCAATATTTTACTGCCAGTGCCAATCTTGGGATAGTATTCCTAAGATTCTAATAGGAGCATAACTTGCTTACTGTGCTCCACCATTTATGTTGCTTATTGCTCTTAGATTTAAGGGTTCGATTTATATTTTCATGTACCGTATGTGATCACTAGACTTAATGATACTTTCCTTGCAACCCAATGGCACTTCTGCTTTTGTATTGTACAGTCAATTCAAAAAGTCTACTGACGGTCTCTGGTCATCATTTTAACGGTACATGGAAGACTCTAGTCTCGCCACCAGCGTTCTTCGTGATTCCCCGTTGAAATGGAGGAGGACTGGTTTAACATACGATAATTATATTTTGTCCACCCCGTATGACATACGCAATGATTATCATTCCATACATTTCTAGTACTTGGATAGATTTACAGGGTTGACATATACAGCAGATAGATGTAGTCTTTCAAAAAATATATAATTATACATATAATAACATAATGAAACGTTAATTTGGGATTAGGTAAAACTAGTGAAATGCAAATTTTCTCTGCCACATGTTAAATACGGCACCATCTAGTAAACTCTATTCTTCTTTAATATCCATTTTTACTAATATTTGTATTAGAAATGAAGTTTTGATCTCCATTCTTGTCATTTTTATTATGGTAATTTCTAGCCCCGTAGCAGCAGCAGCTGCTCTATCAGTAGGAGTAGGCGTAGGAGTAGGAGGGGGAGGGGGAGGAGGAGGTAGAGTTGTAACTGTTGTTGCAGTGGTAGTAGTAGTAGTTGTAGTAGTACTATCTAGAGAGAGAGAGAGTTGGTGGGGGGGTGGGGGGTGGGGAGGTGATTGTGAGTGAAGTGAAACACTGTGGCCAGACTTCGACCTATTGAGTGTGAAATAGGCTAAAGTATGGTTACATTCGGGTGAAGTGTTGAATCACCTATTAGAAATAGTTTAAAGTTTCTTTAATAGAACCGTTACATAATTATATATACTTTCAATTTCAGACGTCTTATACGAAAACTAATTCATTCATATAGAAAAATTTTATTATATTTTATCTGTTAATGTTTTTTCTTTTATGAATATTAATTCAGCTTTGAGGTGCTTTAAGTGACGACAATTATTGTTTAAAAGCAAATATATCAATTAAAAGAATATTGAAGTGAAAATTATATTTCATCCAACCATATCTACTCTTATAATCATATTTCATTTAACAATATCTGAATGAACCAAACAAAAACTTCTTTCAGTTTTCTTCTGAAGATTGAAAAAGAAACCCACAAAATCACTGCGTAACTTGTTTACTTCTAAGTATTTACATTTAATTTTACTCCACACTCGAGTACTTTCAGGCCGTATCTGTGGCCCATTTTCAAGAGATGTTGGGTTGTCAGCGTGGGTCAAAGCCCAGCAGTCTTCTGGAACTTCTTCTCGTTGAGCTGTCAAGTATGTGATGGCTGTTCTGGTTTCTTTGAGAGTTGCTAATCCCCTCTTGTCGCTCTGATATCCTGAGCTGATGGTCAATGGGATTAACCCTTGTGGTAAGGGAGTGGTCACCAAAAGTCTGTTGGGCGGGCGGAAAACCTAATCTCCCAGGTCAGCAGGGTCAATCTTAGCTTTTTTCTTTTAATATCAAAAGCTCGGCTTATGGGATCTTCTGAGGCAAAACCTTTGTTTCCTTCAATTACTTTAATCTCTCTGATGAGTGTTCCTTCTACTACCCTCCTGTGACTAATTTTAATGCTTTTGTATATAAGCCTACTGTTTTTTAAATCCATCCTATGGTCATTTTCACAATGCCTATCTATAGCACTCCCCTTAGAGTTAAGCTGTACTTATTTAAGTGATAAATAAGTGTTAGCAGTGATGAGGGTAAACCACTATGATAGAACTCGAAACGATACAACCTAAAAAGGCATTTAAGCAAAACAACATGAGTGATAATCACTTTACAAATGGATGTGATCATATGTTTTATAAAAACTATATTTAAACATTTAATAGATTTCCTAATAGGCATAAGAGCAAACTGCCAAGTGTAATATACAAGACTTTTATAACAGAAAGTTAAATGACAGCTGATTACTTAATATACCTAGTTGCAGTTCAGTGCAGATAACTATGTTTCTTAAAGATCTCTCTCTCTCTCTCTCTCTCTCTGCTCTCTCTCTTCTCGCTCTCTCTCTCTCGCTCTCTCTCTCTCTCTCTCTCCAAAAAAAATCGTTTCTCTTCTTCTTCAATCTCTCTCTATCTCTCTCTCATATAATATATATATATATATATATATATATCTCTATATATATATATATAGTTATATATATATGTGTGTGTGTGTGTGTGTGTGTGTGTGTGTGTGTGTGTGTCTATCGGGATTGTGGTTGTCGGAATGACGGGTGTTGGGATTATGGCTGTCGGGAATTTGACCAGACCCATATATATATATATATATATATATACTATATATATATATATATATATATATATATATATATATATTTTATATATATATATTTTATATATATATATTATATATATATATATATAGATATATATATAGTATAATTAGGAACGTATTTCGCTGCCTGGCTTTTAAATACATGCCATCTACCTGTTACTGCAATCCTATTCAATCAACTAACTTCCCGATACAATATCCAGTATTGAAGCAACGCCATCTTGAATTGACAAGGCCTGTGCGATCACTCAAAACAGAGCGATGAATCATCACTAGTCGTCCTATCCTGGCCACAAGTTACCATTCCCAGTTCTGTATTTTTGGTGTTATTTATTACTCTTTATCTAGAGTATCTAACTGCTATGTTAGATAATTATATTTCACAGTCTTTAACAACATCATAATCCTCTAAACCTGGTTAATATGATTAAATATGTTGCATAATGGTGGAAAATCAGCGCAGAAGTTATGATGAGAAATAACAGTTTATTAACACAAATGATTATAAAATACATTATCAGTCATTGCTGATGACTTTAAATGAAAACTCAGTACTTGCAACTTTCATATTTTGTAAACTGTTCAACCATTTGTTTTTAATTTGCATTGCTGTGGGTACTTTTTCTGAGGCCATCTAATGAGACATTACTTGTTGGCAACCTCCCATCTCCAGTGACCTTTCTAGTGTTATACTTAAATCCGGCGAAGAAGGTTTCCAGACACACGTGTAAAACTCCAGACAAAATGCCACACAGATGTTCTGTTCCCCTTTGTAAAGGGAATTACAATAATGGGCCCAAGGTTCATGTTTTCAGCTTTTCCAAAGAAGAGAATCTCTGCAACATCTGGTTTAGAGCCATATGTCTTACCAGGAAAATTTCAAACCGATCAACTTGAAAATAGATTTGGTAAATATCGTCGACTTGCTGCTGGCTGCAATTACAACATTTCCTTACGATAAGTGTTCGAGTGTGAAAAAAAACTGAGGTTAATGTCTGTTCTTAGAGTAACTTTTAATAATAAAAATATTGAACTGAAGATCTTCGAAGAAACGAATTGGGAGGGCATGAATAATCAGGAGTCCGGAAATAACGATTTTTTTTATATTGATGTCAGTCAAGATGATATTGTTAAATGTATGGATCTTTTACCGGTTATAACATACCTTGCTGGCTATTGTGTGTATGTTGTTGTGAAAAAATTTAAGTGCAGCTCCTGTAAAGACTTACTTACTTGCCAAGAAACAAAAGATAGCTTACCAGACAATAACAGTTACATTCAGGGTATAAGCAGAGGAAGGCTTCTTTATCCGCATGAATCTGTAGTAAACGTAATTCTGTTTAATTATATAACCATTGATAAACTGTCACAGTATCCGTATTTTATACAATCGATGTATCAAAGGAATTTGGCCACGGACATTTCACTCACTGTCCTTTCTGATAATGATGCCTTCTTACCTCTAAATGATTGTGATGCTGGGCATAGCGTAGAAAAAATTCATAAAATGTTGATATTTGCTTCCTCCAATGCCCTACTAAACAATTATTGTAAGAAAAGTAACGAAAACATTCAAAATTGCAAAAATTTAACAAAAAAGAGAAAGCTGAATACCTTGAAGAAATAAGATTCTGAGGAACAATTGCTGTAAATTATAGAGAATATTTATTTTGTATATAGCTCTTATACCTTTTCCTAAAGAGAGAGGCATCCATTCTATGTATAAAAATGTATTATATACTCATTTCTGTGAATAAACTTTTTTGTTCTCATTACTGTTTCTGCACTGATTTCCCTTTATATTAAATCATATTAACCAGGTCCAGAGGATACTGATGATGCAAAAGAGGGTAAAACATTATTAACTTACACAAAAATTATACATTCTGCAAATAACTGATATATGCCACCAAAAATACAAAGTTGTGAATGGAAACGCACGGCCAGACTAGGACGACTGGTGATGACTCATGCTTGTATCTCTCAGGCCTTGTCAATTCAAGATGGCGTTGATTGAAGGCAACAGAAACACAGTGAGCCTAAACACTCTTCCCATACGATTGCAGTCTCATCGCACATTTTTTTTTCCAGGTCCAGAAGACGACATTGCCTCACTCGACGTTGAAAGTTTGTTAACGAATGTTCCCATCGAAAACACGATCAACATCATCCCATTTCCTAAGATGTCCTCCGAGATATGCTGAAGGCTAGTCCTTTTCCTCCCTCATCAGGGGGAATGATTTCGTCAAGTAGACGGAGTCGCCATGGGATCCCCACTAGGGGTCCTTTTAGCAAATATGTACATGGCCACCGTCGAAGAAAGGACCTTTAAAGAAAATAAAAAACCTAGGATTTATGGGCGGTACAAAGACGACGTATTCGTCACAATAAAAGGACCAGACGATGCTCGGAAAAGAAACTCAGTGCTCAACTTTCCCACAGAGCACAGACAGCAGAAGACTTTACCGTTTCTTGGCGTCGTGGTAAAACAACAAGGACACTTTAAAACGACAGTATATAAAAAAGCAACGAACGCTGGCCGTTGCTTGAACTCACGAAGAGAAAGCATATACAAAAAGTCTGTTCACGAGTGCGTATGTCAACAGAGCCTTCACACACAGCTCATCATGGAGAGACATACATAATGAACTCGATTGAATTCGCCAATTGCCAGCAAACAACGGCTATGCAGATCAAATGTGATCGAAACTGCAATAAAAAAATAGAATGGACGAATTTTACCAACCCAACATGACGACGAATAACGAGGAGAGTTTGATTATCCATCATCGTGTACATTATGGGTCTGCATAAAAGGAGCATTGCTGCACACTACGTGAGATAGTAAACCGAGGTGTAACCCCAAAAGCCCCTTACCACAAAATAAGCCTCAGGGTCTATAGTAGGCCTGACCTTGCAGCAGCCCTAATAATGAAGAACAGCAACTCCGGGAGGACCGAAGGAGATGTGTACGAACGTAATTTACAAATTAATTTGTCCAGAGATGTGTGAATCTCACAGCCAAAGCTACATCGGACATACTACAACGACCCTTCGGAGACGTCTGCCGGTTCATAGATATCAAGGGGCCATCCATCAAACATTACATACGATGTTCACGACAGGAAGCCATCTCTACAAGAACTGATAGAAGGCACCCATGTCGTGCACAAAGATATATAAATATGGTCGCCTCTTAATAACCGAAGCAGTAATCATCGCCATTCAGAAACCAAACCTGAATATCCAACAAGGATATTCAGCAGAAGGAACGCGAGAGCCAACAGGGACCAGACAGCAGGTCCCAACCCACCGAGAACACCGTGTCCCTTAGAGTAGCGTTTCTTAACCTGGGGTGCTAGCCATCACCCCCCCAGTGGGTGCTGAAATCAATTTCAGGGGATGCTGGTGAAGGCCACATATGTGGCGGTAATACATCAGTGTTTCTGTGGTGAAGGAATAAATACGTTTGGACAAAATGTATTTTTAACACATTTTTAAAATTCAATAAACTTTAACCTGATCTTCTGATGTGTTGCAGCATGGTGATAAAAACACTTAATTTGTACGAGGGTTCCACACTTTCTTATTAAGTCAGCATTACAAGCTTTATGATAGACCTACATTCTACACTTTCGTTACGTGGGATAAGACAATCAGCCCAATGGTTTTAGAATATATTGTTACTCGCCTTTCGCACCTTGAAACCACCAGGGAAAAGTACTTCCCAAATGATCTGACATTCCCAGAATGGACTCAGCAGTCCTTCCTGGCAGAAATGAGTGATGCTGACAACCTGAAGGAGGAATTCATTGATTTGAAAGAGAACCAGGATTGCAAGACAAAATTCCGCGCATCATCACTGTCTCATTTTTGGTGTGATCAGTTTGTTGCGTATCCTGGACTGGCGAGGGCAGCACTGGAGATGATCACACCATTCTCGACCATGCTGTTGATCAAGACAACTGTCCGGAACCATCTTCATGGAGGCCTGCTCCACGACATGAGGGTGGCTCTGGCTAACACGATGCCATGATATGAGAAACTAGTCGT
>NC_087218.1:64622656-64657656 GCF_015104395.2 Macrobrachium nipponense | reverse complement strand
AGTTTGACTGATTCAGAAAATATTTAACTAACTTTTCTAGACCATATCCGAGGGTCTTTCTTCCTCAGCAACAATGTCCCTCCCTGAGTGCGAAAGAATTTTGGAAGTAGGATTAAAAAGTTCTTACGTTTTGGGGCACGGCCTTGTGGTCCCAATCGTAAAGAAAAAATATTAGAGGGAAAAAATGAAAATGGAGGACTTCTGACTTACCTTAGATAACTATAAAAGGATTGATTTGGTTAGTTTTATTCTAGAAGGTTGCCATTGAAAACCAGCTAATTAATTTACATTACATTTATTTACAAAAGGACATTGAATGGCCTGGGATAAGGCAAGGCAATTTGGCCACACGTGGACCACACCTATCTCTCACTATAGGGGATAGCTGGCCAAAATCAAACTTGCTTCAATGCTGGTTTCCGAAATTGATCATAGGTATCTTGCGTTAAGGAAGATACCTATGATCAGGTTAGACAAAAGATAAAATAAGGACTTCTTGCACTATATTTCAGCTACAAGGGCAGTCATTTTTATTTAACACACACTGGGGAGGAACTCTAGTGTTTAAATGAATCATTCAATGAAGACTTAATCTTGAACAGGTCACAGGGGTAACACGTGCCCCAATGGTGACAAAGGGATTTCATTAGAGCAGTGATAACGGAGATTTGAAATGGAAATAGCAAGATTCGTCTTGGAGGAATAGGGCTGGCTGGATTTTGCACTTTTGAGATGTAACTTTGATCCTTAGAGGCTTGAACATGTGTCGTGATGTATGAGGGGGGGGCTCCAACCAGCATGGACAACACAAGGGCTGACTTCCAGTCAGGGAGTGAGCACGTCTGCCCACATCAAGTAGCTAGCAAGGGCTGAGAACAGATCAGAGTAGTTTCGAATGGCCTAGGATTCACACACAGGCTGCGGCAATGTCTGGAAAGATGCGAAAACACAACCAGCGAATTTGGGGGGAAAAGAGGTCTTATGCTAGGAATTCCTAAAGCCCATATCGAAGCCTATCTAATCCCTGCGACCTGCCTTTATTACTCTACTCTAGGCCTATGGTTAACGGCTTATTTTCTCCCCCCGCTACTAATGGAAATGCCGATCTCTGGCCTTTGTGGTTCCCGCCTAAAGTCAGCTGATTAGGAGAAAAATGCCTGCTCTTCTAGCAATTGAATAATTAAATGACTGCTGGGTAGACGAGGGGGTCAATAAACGTTATAAAGTAAAACGACCCATGAACGAACACTTCTTCTTTATATGAACCAACGCAAGTGCTGTGACCATGACTTTTAAATGCTTGCCATTTTGTAAATGGTTTTTAATAAGATATTTAATGGTAAAAACAACATTCTTTGTGATAGAGACTGAGCCTTGACAAAGAAGATTAATTCCTGTATTTAATTTCATGATGTAAATATTGTAATTAGATGTTATAAATTTCGTTCCTTAGAATTCAGTATTTATCAACCTCTTTAATTTTAGAGGCAAAGTAAATTAATTCTGGTGAGCTCATTTTCTCAAGTACATTGACTGGTTGTTATGGGTTCTACAAAGTGGAACTTCTCCTAATGCATTTTTTTCCACTTGTGACCATCTTTCCTTCAACACATAGTTTGGTTATTAGGTCTACTTCCTACCAAACCACTGGCTTCACTGATATACATATGTAATTTGTTCCTGGATTTTTCGTATGGTGTACGGATTGGGAAAGATTATAATCTCAAATTTTTCACATGAGGTCACACTGGAAAGGTCAACCCAAGAACTCTGGGTCAGTCACCACTAACCTGCCAGTGGAGCGTCCACTCTCGAGTGAATTACATTCACTGACAAATCCTTTCTTTCTTAATGATTGTCACAAATGGCAACTGATGAGCTTCTTGGGCTAAACTACAAAAATGGGACCAATGCCAGGCTTAATTTAATGTTGGCAAAGAGGTGGTCTGAATAGCTTAACATATTGATATCTTAATTTAACGTTGGCAAAGAGGTGGTCTGAATAACTTGATATATAGAAATCTTAATTTAACATTGGCAAAGAGGTGGTCTGAATAACTTGATATATAGATATCTTAATTTAACATTGGCAAAGAGGTGGTCTGAATAACTTAACATATAGAAATATGTGAAAAGCAAATTCGTTGCATTGAAAGTACACATAAAATCTGAGCAGCATTGCTCACTTTATTTTTCAAGTGGTGTCTCTTGATGCTAAATGAATAACATTTCAATCTATGACTTCTAAGAGATGTCTCCATATATTCATAGACCGTGCTAATATCTATCTTCTGATATCCTCTTCAATTTTAAACAAAATATGTCTTGTGTTTTGATCTTCTCTTGGTAATAGAATTCAATACACAAGAAACGAAAAGAAATTAATTGCAAACATCTAAATGAGCCCATAAAAGTATGACCAAAATCACTGAAACGGCCGCTGGAAGCAGGATTTTTATCCTCTTAAATTTTGTGTCAAGATAAATAGCCGTCCAATTCAATTGATGCAATACACACACTTTATATTCCCCTGCAATTCAAGCTAAGCAGATACAAACGGCACTGGGGGGCAATGGCCAAAATTCAAGTAATTTTGGTGAGAGAGACCTTACATCTTGTTCGGGTTGCCCCGGGTCCCTCAGTGTGAGGCACCTCTAATGTCTACCAGAGAGTTGCTAGTACATCTTCCGGTATATTTTTGCATCTTCCAATCTTGGATGGTCTGGGGATCAGCTTAGATATTTGTCGAACTTATTCTTAAACACATCTACCCTCACTCCTGATATATTCCTCAGATGAGCTGGCAACGCATTGAATAGATGCTGCATTATCGATGCTGGTGCGTAGTGGATTAATGGGCTTTCCTTATTTTTCCTGGTATAGTTTTGGGCACTATTAATCTACCTCTGCTTGCTCTTTCTGATATTTTTAGCTCCATGATGTTTTTCAGCTATTCCTTCTATCTGTTTCCAGGTCTGAATTATCATGGAGCGTTCTCTTCTCCTTTCTAGACTATATAATTTTAAGGCTTGTAGTCTTTCCCAGTAGTCAAGGTCCTTAACTTCTTCTATTCTAGCTGTAAAGGACCTTTGTACACTCTCTATTTGTGCATTATCCTTTTGATAGTGTGGGTACCATGTCATATTGCAATATTCAAGTGGACGACGAACATATATTTTATAAAGCATAATCATGTGTTCAGCTTTTCTTGTTTTGAAGTGCCGTAACAACATTCCCATTTTTGCTTTACATTTTGCCAATAGAATTGCTATTTGATCATTGCATAAACATGTTCCTATTCATCATCAAACACCAAGGTCTTTTAACTGCTTCCTTATTTGTGATTGTCTCATTATTAGGTCCCCCTATATGCATATAGCTTTCCTTTCTCTCTCCATAATTTATTGATTCAAATTTATCAGAGTTAAATACCATCCTATTTACCTCTTGCCCAATCATATACTTTGTTAAGGTCTCTTTGTAGCGCGTTACCTATCTTCATCACAAGTAATTTCTCTACTTATTCTTGTCATCGGGCGAAAACTACTCACTACTGAGTCCTAACATTACTGTCTATTTCTGCAATCATAACAAATAGTAATGCAGCTAACACCGTCCTTGTGGCACACCGGATACCTTAACTTTAGCTTCATCTGATTTCTCATCGTTTGCATAACTCTCTGTTTTCTGTGGCGTAAAAATTCTTTTAACCATCTTCCTACTTTATCCACTATATTATGTTTTCTAATTTTCTTCGCTAATATATTATGGTCTACCTTGTCAAAAGCTTTCGCAAAGTCTAGATAAACCACATCTGTTTCATTTCCGATTTTCATATTTTTTATATGTTCTCACGGTGGACTATCAGTTGGGTTTGTGTAATTTTTCCGGGTACGAAAACCATGTTGTCCTATATTAAACAATTTTTTCTTTTTTAATGTTTCATATTTTTCTTCATTACCTTTTCATACACTTTCATAATGTGATGTTAGACTCACAGGCCTATAATTACTTGCCTCTAGTCTTGATCCACTTTTGAAAGTACGGGTAATATAGATAATTTGTGCTCATTATAAATCTTGCCTGTATCTACATTTTGTCTTAATAATATTGCAAGTGGCTTTTGCGATAGAATGAACCGACGAGAGAGAGAGAGAGAGAGATGAGAGAGAGAGAGAAGAGAGAGAGAGAGAGAGAGAGAGAGCACTAGATTGCAGGTGACATGTCACCTGGGCAATCTATGATACCAGACACAGAAGCCTTCCTGGCAACACCATTTAGGCTTTGACGATCACAACGCCTCAGGACCGATTTCGTATCAACTGCCACCAATCAAAATTCAGTACCTGTGTAACAAGCATGTCAATTAATTCAATCTCTGTAACTCTCCACAGATGAACACAAGAGCGTCCGTTGAAACGTTAAGGAAATATAACTAAGACAACAAAAAATAATTATAGGTCCTTAGGAAACTTGATATACCAGCTGCATGCTGATGAAAAAAGGTTTGTAAGACGAAAAGTGAAGATTATACACATTGAAATCAGCCGAAACAATTATTTTCCACGCTACTGCCTTCAAAGAAGGCCTCTTCCCCAGCAAACATTTTTCTTAAGTATTGGGATGATGAACAATACCCTTTACGAATAACACACCTCTGAGTATACAAAATTTGAACTGCAAGCTTCAACAATAAACATCGAATCCAAAGGAGCAAAGAAAAGTATTAACATCTAACCTTGCATTACAAGTGGAGGGGGCGTGGTTGTTGCCTAGGGAAACTCAAGTATGTTGAACAACTCCACAAACAACTTAATCATAATAGTTCTCAGAATCCTCCATAGGTTGTAGGTCATAGACAAAATATTCCTTTTCTGACTTTAGCTAAAACCAAGAAATAATGTTGTAAATTACCTACTTTTTTTTATTCTAACTATAAGCTAAGAAATTTAATTGAGAATCAACAATAAATGTCGTTTGTTTTCACAAAGGTATTAGATTCTCTGTGGGCACAATATAAACCTTTCGGGTCTTTGAATAATACAGCTACTTGGCTTCGTTAGCTTATTGTATATTGCAAAAATAATCAAATAAACAAACACACAAACTAGGGAGTTTATATTATGTTAAAAATATATTATGACCATTGATAACAAGACTAAACAAGACTTAGCTCTTGACTAAACAATACGGGAGCAGGTGTTCGAATATGAAAGTCAAGAAACAGACGAATTTCGAACGCAGCCTCTGTCCTGTCAATTTGTGAATGTCTTATTTGTAATAGTTTATCCCGTAAACACCAGCTTAAGAAGATTAGGACCTATTCATAAAGGCCGTGACCATATGGGATATACCTTCACTCATACACCCATTGACAGGACAGAGGCTTCGTTCGAAAGTCGTCTGTTTCTTGAGTTTCATATTCGAACACCTGCTCCCGTATTGTTTAGTCAAGAGCTAAAGTCTTGTTTAGTCTTGGTATCAATGGTCATAATATATTTTTAATATAAAATAAACTCCCTAGTTTGTTTGTTTGTTTGTCTTTGAATTGTAGCGTTTCTGCTTCTCCTCTGTATTTTGCGTAAATGCAGTCGTAAGTTGACATCAGCTTTTGGTCATTCGTTTTCCTCCTTCTCCTTTGGATGGTTTGGTAAGCACGGGTTCTTTTTTTACTATATACCTTCTAGTTTGTATTAATTTTAATTTTTGTAGATTTTTTCTCTCAACTATATTTTTTAAAATAGTTTTTTGTAAACTTTAACGTATACTATGTAACTTTTGCGGATTAAGTATGCACATTATGTAATGTGTGAAATGTGCGTTATGAAGTAAATGACCAAAAGCTGATGTCAACTTACGACTGCATTTATGCAAAAAACAGAGGAGAAGCAGAAACGTTACAATTCAAAGACAGATCAAGCCGTTTCATGTATAAGGACTCAAGGGTAGGTAGGTAATTGTTATGGCTTGTTCCACCAATAATAGAAAAATGCTTTTTATTTATTTCAATTTTTCATATAGAGTATTAATTCTTTATATTAGAAAATTCTGGTTTACTTAATTTCTGACCCTTTCTAAAACTGTATCCCAAATAGCTGCAATATCTCATCTGCAGTAACCTGCGGTCCCGGTATTTATGTTGTATCAAGCCGCAGGTTTGATCCAACTCTGAAGACCTCACCCACCAGGTAAGGTCTCCAGTGCCAGGCCCTCCCACCATATGAAATCCATCAAACACAATCACAGCTGCCAGTGTCCCCTGCAGCTCATATGGAACCAGCAACCTCACCCCAACCCCACAAGGTGAGGCTTCCTGTCACAGGACCTCTCACCATATGAACTCCAGCAGACAGTCACAGTTGCCATTGTCCCCAGGAGCTCAAATAAGGGCATGGAGCCAGCAAACCTCCCCCCCACAAGTTGAGGTTTCAAGTTCCAGGCCCTCTCACCATCTGAACTCCAGCAGACAGTCACAGCTCCCATTGTCCCCAGGAGCTCAAATAAGGGCATGGAACCAGCAACCTCACCCCAACCAGGTGAGGTTTTCCGGTCCAGGCCCTCGCACCATCTGAACTCCAACAGAGAGTCACATCTGCCATTGTCCACAGAACCTCAAATAAGGCATGGAACCAGCAACCTCATCCCAAACAGGTGAGCTTTTCAGTCCCAGGGCCTCCCACCATCTGAACTCCAGCAGACTATTAATGTCCCCAGGAGCTCAAATAAGGCATGGAACCAGAGACCTCATCCCCACCAGATGATGTTTCCAGTCCCAGGACCTCCCACTATCTGAACTTTAGCAGACAGTCACATCTGCCATTGTCCCCAGAGGCTCAAATAAGGCAAGGAACCAGCAACCTCATCCCCACCAGATGATGCTTCCAGTCCCAGGATCTCCCACTATCTGAACTTTAGCAGACAGCCACATCGGCCATTGTCCCCAGGAGCTCAGATAAGGCAAGGAACCAGCAACCTCATCTCCACCAGATGAGGTTTCCAGTCCCAGGTCCTCCCACCATCTGTACTTCAGCAGACAGTCACATCTGCCATTGTTACCAGGAGCTCAAATAAGGCATGGAACCAGCAACCTCATCCCCACCATATGCAGTTTCCAGTCCCAGGCCCTCCCACATCTGTACTTCGGCAGACAGTCACATCTGCCATTGTCCCCAGGAGCTCAAATAAGGCATGGAACCAGCAACCTCATCCCCACCATATGAGGTTTCAAGTCACAGACCCTCCCACTATCTGAATTTCAGCAGAAAGTCACATCTGCCATTGTCCCCAGGAGCTCAAATAAGGCATGGAACCAGCAACCTCATCCCCACCAGATGAGGTTTCCAGTCCCAGGTTCTCCCACTATCTGAACTTCATGAAAGGGGGCGTCCGCCTATATAGAAATAATGCTCCGATTTTTATGAAATTATTATATGTTATACATATATATAAGGTGATGTTCCAAAAAAATTTCAGAGTGATTGAATGATTATTTTGGTTTTTATTGAAAAAATAAGAAAAAATCAAAAAATTAAAAATGTAACTCTTCCTTCATTTTTAGAGCTATTGCAATGCGGCTTTATACACAGAAAGTATATCATAGTAGAAAAAAATGTTGGGAACAGTTTTTCCATTTTTTGCTTTTTTTGGATGGGGGCAAGGGGGAATTTTCCCCCAAAAATTTTGTTGATTTGGTTATCATGAGTTCCTCGTCAACCTAAGAAAAAATCTAGCCCCAACAAAATAATTTATTTTGCCTTTCTTTCCTCTTTCCAATGGTATATTTAACTTTAAAATTGGCCTACAAAATAAAAAAATAGTTAGCGTTTGAAGTGCAAAAAAGTGAAAACTGAAAAATGGCCGTAAAGGTCAAGAAGTGTTTTTTTTTTTGGCACTCGTGGAAAAAAAACTGATCTATGAGCAAAACCATGATACAAACAAATGTTAAATACTCACTAGCGCTTAGTTCAGAATGCCTTTCCTTCTTTCTAATAGTTCTTAGTGTTTTTTTGCTTGGTTTCCGGCACCAAGTCCCCCCCCCTAAAAAGGGGTATTATTTGCTCAAGGCGAGGCTATGATCAAGTACCCCCTGACTCTGTTGCTTGGTTTGAAACCAAGCAAGTAATAATTTGTCATCATATACTCCCGTTTCATCGTCCTTTATTACTTTCATTAACTGAGAGTGTAACTGTGAAGGTGAAAAAACCTCAGATGATTGCGCACCAGACGGCGTAGAGGCAATGAGGGCGGGGCTCTCAGCAGCCAAAAAAGAGCCTCGTGTTGTTGTTGTTGGTGGTGCTGGTGGTGGTGATGATGGTGGACAGCGCTGGATACATCAGCCAACAATGGTGGTGGCAATGCGACGCTGCCACATCAACAAAAAAAAACAGTCCACCTTCCACCCTATGTCTCTTTTTAGCAAAATTTGCTAAACGGGCCATAGTTGCACGATTCCGTTTCGACATATTGTCTCACTTTCACTCTAGTATACACACAAACGTATATAAATTGTATTTAGAGTTACTTGATGTAAGAAAACAAGAAAAAAACACGGTAAATAGCGAAAAAATGCTCGGAGTAAAGAGCAGCATACCTTCCCTTATGCAACTCTAGGACACATTGACTCCGGCTCCCTGCTGGGCATGCTACGGTGCTACCCGCTCAGAACACCATTCACCAACGAATCGGCCATTGTTGGTGCCAGATGTAAGAGATTAGGCGAAATAAAAATAAAAATAATTAATAAATTGGGCAGATAAAGGACAAAATGACAATAGTCATTAGGAGCCAAACGTCAGCCCTACGTCACAGTGTGAAGGGGCGGGGCCAAAACCCAATTAATTTTAATTTTTTTTTTTCGAAAAAATGCTTTTGCCACGTGATAACAGAGGTGTTGTTCATGTCTTACGGCTATTTAACCAGATTTTGAAATTTCAAAAATATTCATCAAAAATCAAAGAGGAAGCCCCCCGATTCAGCAGAAAGTCACATCTACAATTGTCCCCAGGAGCTCAAAAAAAGGCATGGAACCAGCAACCTCATCCCCAACAGATGAGGTTTCCAGTCCCAGGCCCTCCCACATCTGTACTTCAGCAGACAGTCACATCTGCCATTGTCCCCAGGAGCTCAAATAAGGCATGGAACCAGCAACCTCATCCCCACCAGATGAGGTTTCCAGTCTGTTACGGATCTGAAATATCCTGGGCAAAGGTCGATACAATGTTACGGCCTCTGAGAGAGGTCCGCTTCAGGTTCGATATGAAAATAAAAAAAAAAAAAAAATATTTCAACACCAACAGTTGAAACTGGGGATATGAATATAGAAAGAAACACTAACACAACAAAGGTTTATTTACAAGCTTACTAACATAGGTAAATGCAGAATGGTATCTCCTATTTCCATAAAAAGATAGAATCTTACACTGCATGTACTGGGGGAACAGTGAGGCAATTCCAATACTTGCTAGCCAATTTCGCCATTTGAAGAGATGGCGTCTCAAGAGGAAAACGGTGATAGCAGACGTCCTCTTGACTCTGTATTGCAGAATCTAGTCTACTTGTAAGGCAGGAACTCCCCCAAAACCTCTGGCAGGACCTTTTCTTCTCTGAAGTCTGCTCGGCGTCGAGACAACACGAGATAATTCGTCCACTCCTGAAGACGACAAGACCAGTATCCAACCAACTCTCGAGCAACTTTTCTTCTGATCCTTCGTCGGTCCCTTTCTCTCTTATCTCTCACGGATAATCTCTGCTGCTGCTGATTTCTCACTGATATTCTGACCAGTGGCTCTTACTGAGGATAATCTCTCTGTGACTAACTGGTGTCTCTCTTCTACGATCTCTCCTCTCTGACGATCTCTGCTTCGTCCGTCGTATTTATACGGCACTGTGGGGGGGGGGAGCCTACGGCGAACTTCACCGACTCCAGGGATTTCTAGAACTTCTTAGATGAATCTAGACGAGGTATTGCATAAAAAATCGCGGCGTTTCTCACATCCCAACGAGTTCCACAACACTCCTGCCGATTCTAGAACCATCATGATAACAGGCACCTCTAACACAATGCGCTAATGCCTCCTTCCTGCCGAACTTCTCAAAAATGCGTTCTCCTTTCCTTTAACTTCCTTTGCTATGAAGCAATTACCATCACACACCCCTCTAACACAATGAGCTAACGCCTCCTTGCTGCCAAACTTCTCAAAAATGCGTTCTCCTTTCCTTTAACTTCCTTTGCTATGAAGCAATTACCATCACACAGTCCCAGGTTCTCCCACTATCTGAACTTCAGCAGAAAGTCACATCTGCCATTATCCCCTGCAGCTCAAATAAGGCATGGAACCAGCAACCTCATCCCCACGAGATGAGGTTTCCAGTCCAGGCCCTCGCACTATCTACACTTCAGCAGACAGTCACATCTGCCATAGTCCCCAAGAGCTCAAATAAGGCATGGAACCAGCAACCTCATCCCCACCAGATGAGGTTTCCATTTCCAGGTCCTCCCGCTATCTGAACTTCGGCAGACAGTCACATCTGCCATAGTCCCCAGGAGGTCAAATAAGGCATGGAACCAGCAACCTCATCCCCACCAGATGAGGTTTCCATTTCCAGATCCTCCCACTATCTGAACTTCAGCAGACAGTCACATCTGCCATTGTCTCCTACAGCTCAAATAAGGCATGGAACCAGCAACCTCACCCCACCAGATGAGGTTTAAAGTCCCAGGCCATACCACCATCTGTACTTCAACAGACAGTCAAATCGGCCATTGTCCCCAAGAGCTCAAATAAGGCATGGAACCAGCAACCTCACCCCACCAGATGAGGTTTCCAGTCCCAGGCCCTACCACCATCTGTACTTCAGCAGACGGTCACATCTGTCATTGTCCCCAGGAGCTCAAATAAGGCATGGAACCAGCAACCTTATCCACTACAGATGAGGTTTCCGGTCCCAGGCCCTACCACCATCTGTACTTCAGCAGACAGTCAAATTTGCCATTGTCCCTAGGAGCTCAAATAAGGCATGGAACCACCAACCTCATCCCCACCAGATGAGGATTCCAGTCCCAGGCCCTAACACCATCTGTACTTCAGCAGACAGTCAAATCTGCCATTGTCCCCAGGAGCTCAAAAAATGCATAGAGCCAGCAACCTCATCCCAACCAGATGAGGTTTTACAGTCCCAGGCCCTACCACCATCTGTACTTCAGCAGACAGTCACATCTGCCAATATCCCCAGGAGGTCAAATAAGGCATGGAACCAGCAACCTCATCCCCACCAGATTAGGTTTCCAGTCCAAAGCCCTCCCACTATCTAAACTTCAGCAGACAGTCACATCTGCCAATATCCCCAGGAGCTCAAATAAGACATGGGGCCAGCAACCTCATCCCCACCAGATGAGGTTTCCAGTCCCAGGCCCTGCCACTATCTAAACTTCAGCAGAGTCACATCTGCAATTGTCCCTAGGAGCTCAAATAAGGCATGGAACCAGCAACCTCATCCCCACCAGATGAGGTTTCCAGTCCCAGACCCTCCCACTATCTGAATTTCACCAGACAGTAAAATCTGCCATTGTCTCAAGGTGCTCAAATAAGGCATGGAACCAGCAACCTCATCCCCAACAGATGAGGTTCCAGTCCCAGTTTCTCCCACCATCTGAACTTCAGCAGACAGTCACATCTGCCATTGACCCCACGAGCTCAATTAAGTCATGGAACCAGCAACCTCATCCCCAACAGATTAGGTTTCCAGTCACAGGCCCTCCCCCTATCTGAACTTCAGCAGACAGTCTCATCTGCCATTGTCTCAAGGTGTTCAAATAAGGCATGGAACCAGAGACCTGACCCCCACCCGATGAGGTTTCCGGTCCCAGGCTCTACCACTATTTGTACTTCACCAGACAGTCACATCTGCCATTGTCCACAGGAGCTCAAATAAGGCATGGAACCAGCAACCTCATCCCCACCAGATGAGGTTTCCAGTCCCAGGCTCTCCCACTATCTGAACTTCAGCAGACAGTCACATCTGCCATTGTCCACAGGAGCTCAAATAAGGCATGGAACCAGCAACCTCATCCCCACCAGATGAGGTTTCCAGTCCCAGGCTCTCCCACTTTCTGAACTTCAGCAGACGGTCACATCTGCCATTGTCCCAAGGAGCTCAAATAAGGCATGGAACCAGCAACCTCATCCCCACCAGATGAGGTTTCCAGTCCCAGGCTCTCCCACTATCTGTACTTCAGCAGACAGTCACGTCTGCCATTGTCTTAAGGTGCTCAAATAAGGCATGGAACCAGCAACCTCATCCCACCAGATGAGGTTTCCAGTCCCAGGCTCTCCACTATCTGAACTTCAGCAGACAGTCACGTCTGCCATTGTCTTAAAGTGCTCAAATAAGGCATGGAACCAGGAACCTCATCCACACCAGATGAGGTTTCCAGTCTCAGGCCCTCCCACTATCTACACTTCAGCAGACAGTCACATCTGCCATTGTTCCCAGGAGCTCAAATAAGGCATGGAACCAGAGACCTCATCCCCACCAGATGAGGTTTCTGGTCCCAGGCCCTCCCATTATCTGAACTTCAGCCGACAGTCACATTTGCCATTGTCCCCAGGAGCTCAAATAAGGCATGGAACCAGAGACCTCATCCCCACCAGATGAGGTTTCTGGTCCAGGCCTCCCATTATCTGAACTTCAGCAGACGATCGCACTTGCCATTGCCAGGATCTCAAAAGGGCAGGAACAGAAACCTCATCCCCCCCAGAGTTTCCATCTAGGCCCTCCCAGATCTGACTCAGCCGACAGTGATCTGCCATTCCCCAGGACTCAAATAAGCATGGAACCAGAGACCTATCCCCACTAGATGAGTTTCCAGTCCCAGGCCCTCCCATTATCTGAACTTCAGCAGACACGTCAGGCATTTGCCATTGTCCCCAAGAGCTCAAATAAGGCATGCACCAGCACCTCTTCACCCCCACCACATGAGGTTTCCAGTCCCTCGGCTCTCCCAGTTATCTGGAATACTCGAACAGGCGACAGTCACATCTGCCATTGTCCCCAGGAGCTCAAATAAGGCATGGAACCAGAGACCTCATCCCCACCAGATGAGGTTTCCAGTCCCAGGCCCTCCCACTATCTGAACTTCAGCACGGTCAGTCAGACCCTCCCCATCACATCTGCCTTGTCCCAGGAGCTCAAATAAGGCATGGAATCAGCAACCTCATGCCCCAGAGATGAAGTTTCTGTCCCACAGACCCTCTGCTATCTGAACTTCAGCAGACACTCATATTTGCCATTTTTCCCGAGGAGCTCAAATAAGGCATGGAATCAGCAACCTCATCCCACCAGATGAGGTTTCCAGTCACAGGCCTTCCCACTATCTACACTTCAGCAGACAGGCACATCTGCAATTTTCCCTAGGAGCTCAAATAAGGCATGGAACCAGCAACCTCATCCCCACCAGATGAGGTTTCCAGTCCCAGGGAACTTCAGCAGACGGTCACCTTTGCCATTGTCTCCAGGAGCTCAAATAAGGCATGGAACCAGAGACCTCATCGCCACCAGATGAGGTTTCCAGTCCCAGGCTCTCCCACTATCTGAACTTCAGCAGACAGTCACATCTGCCATTGTCCCCAGGAGCTCAAATAAGGCATGGAACCAGCAACCTCATCCCCACCAGATGAGGTTTCCAGTCCCAGGCTCTCCCACTTTCTGAACTTCAGCAGACGGTCACATCTGCCATTGTCCCAAGGAGCTCAAATAAGGCATGAACCAGCAACCTACATCCCACCAGATGAGGTTTCCAGTCCCAGGCTCTCCCCACTATCTGTACTTCAGCAGACAGTCACGTCTGCCATTGTCTTAAGGTGCTCAAATAAGGCATGGATCGAGCAACCTCATCCACCAGATGAGGTTTCCAGTCCAGGCTCTCCCACTATCTGAACTACAGCAGACAGTCACGTCTGCCATTGTCTTAAAGTGATCAAATAAGGCATGGAACCAGCAACCTCATCCACACCAGATGAGGTTTCCAGTCTCAGGCCCTCCCACTATCTACACTTCAGCAGACAGTCACATCTGCCATTGTTCCCAGGAGCTCAAATAAGGCATGGAACCAGAGACCTCATCCCCACCAGATGAGGTTTCTGGTCCCAGGCCCTCCCATTATCTGAACTTCAGCAGACAGTCACATTTGCCATTGTCCCCAGGAGCTCAAATAAGGCATGGAACCAGAGACCTCATCCCCACCAGATGAGGTTTCTGGTCCCAGGCCCTCCCATTATCTGAACTTCAGCAGACAGTCCACATCTGCCATTGTTCCAGGAGCTCAAATATGGCATGGAATAATCAGCAACCTCATCCCACCAGATGAGGTTTTCTGTCCCAGGCCTCCCATTATCTGAACTTCAGCAGACAGTCACATCTGCCATTGTTCCCAGGAGCTCATAAGGCATGGAACAGAGACCTCATCCCCAGGACATGAGGTCTGGGTCCCAGGCAACCTCATTATCTGAACTTCAGCAGACAGTCACTGCCATTGTTCCAGAGCTCCCATGGCCCATGGAATCCCAGCAACCTTCATCACCAGATGAGGTTTCCAGCCCAGGCCCTCATTATCTGAACTTCAGCAGACAGTCACATCTGCCATTGTTCCCAGGAGCTCAAATAAGGCATGGAATCAGCAACCTCATCCCCACCAGATGAGGTTTCCAGTCCCGAGGCCCTCCCATTATCTGAACTTTAGCAGACGGTCACATTTGCCATTGTCCCCAGGAGCTCAAATAAGGCATGGAACCAGCAACCTCACCCCCACCAGATGAGGTTTCCAGTCCCAGGCCCTCCCATTATCTGAACTTCAGCCGACAGTGACATCTGCCATTGTCCCCAGGAGCTCAAATAAGGCATGGAACCAGAGACCTCATCCCCACCAGATGAGGTTTCCAGTCCCAGGCCCTCCCACTATCTGAACTTCAGCAGACAGTCACATCTGCCATTGTCCCCAGGAGCTCAAATAAGGCATGGAATCAGCAACCTCATCCCCACCAGATGAGGTTTCTGGTCCCAGACCCTCCCACTATCTGAACTTCAGCAGACACTCATATTTGCCATTTTCCCGAGGAGCTCAATTAAGGCATGGAATCAGCAACCTCATCCTCACCAGATGAGGTTTCCAGGTCCAGGCTCTCAGCACTATCATGAACTTCAGCAGACGGTCACCTTTGCCATTGTCTCATTAGCTCAAATCAGGCATGGAACCATAGACCATCACATCCCCACCGATGAGGTTTCCAGTCCCAGGCCCTCCCTCTATCTGAAGTCTTCAGCCCCAGACAGTCACATCTGCCATTGCCCTTCCCTGGAGCTCAAATAAGGCATGAACAAGAGCTCATCCCCACCATGATGAGGCTAGTCCAGACCCTCCCACATCTGAACTTCAGCAGACGGCAGTCACATCTGCATTGTCCCCAGGAGGACTCAAAATAGACAGTGGACCAGAGACCGGTCATCGCCACCAGATGGAGGTTTCCATTCCCGGCCTTCCACTATCTGAACTTTAGCAGACAGTCACATCTGCCATTGTCCCCAGGAGCTCAAATAAGGCATGGAACCAGCAACCTCATCCCCACCAGATGAGGTTTCCAGTCCCAGGCCCTCCCACTATCTACACTTCAGCAGACAGGCACATCTTTGCCATTAATGTGGCCTAGGAGCTCAAATCCCAAACCAATAACTCATGGAATCCCAGCAACCTCATCCCCACCAGATGAGGTTCCGCATGTCCAGGACCTCATCCCCCCACTACCTGAACTTCTCGCAGACAGTCACATCTGCCATTGTCCAGGCTAGGAGCTCAAATAAGGTCATGGAAAACTAGCTACCACATCCCCACCAGATGAGGTTTCCCAGTCGGAACCAATGATCTCCCACTCCCATCTACACTTCAGCAGACAGTCACATCTGCCATTGTCCCCAGGAGCTCAAATAAGGCATGGAACCAGCAACCTCATCCCCACCAGATGAGGTTTCCAGTCCCAGGCCCTCCCACTATCTGAACTTCAGCAGACAGTCACATCTGCCATTGTCCCCAGGAGCTCAAATAAGGCATGGAACCAGCAACCTCATCCACTAAAGATGAGGTTTCCGGCCCAGTCCCAGGATGCTCCACACTATCTACACTTCAGCAGGAACAGTCACATCATGCCATTGTCCCCAGGAGATCTCAAATAAGGCATGGAAGCCAGCAACCCTCATCCCCACCAGATGAGGATTCCGCAGTCCCAGGCCCCTCCCGTACCCACTATCTGAACTTTACTTTAGGCAGACAATCGCATCTGCCATTGTCCCCCACGAGCTCAAATAAGGCATGGAACCAGCAACCTCATCCCCACCATGATAGGTTTCCAGTCCCAGGCTCTCCCACATCTGAATTCTAGAAGACAATCACAGCTTCCATTGTCCCAACAAGAGTTCATATTAGGGCATGGAACCAGCAACCTCACCCCTTACAGACCTTACAGACCTTACATCTTGTTCGGGTTGCCCCAGTCCCTCAGTGTGAGGCACCTCTAATGTCTACCAGAGAGTTGCTAGTACATCTTCCGGTATAATTTTGCATCTTCCAATCTTGGATGTCTGGGATGCAGTTTAATGATTTATTTGTCGAGCTTATTCTTAAAGACATCTACGCTCACTCCTGATATATCCTGCAGATGAGCTGGCAACGCATTGAATAGACGCTGCATTATCGATGCTGGTGCGTAGTGGATTAATGGGTTTGGCTTTCCTTATTTTTTCCTCGGTATAGTTTTTGGGCACTATTAATCTACCTCTGGCTTGCTCTTTCTGATATTTTTAGTTCCAGTGATATTTTTCTGCTATTCCTTCTATCTGTTTCCATACCTGAATTATCATGTAGCGTTTCTCTTCTCCTTTCTAGACTATATAATTTTAAGAATTGTAGTCTTTCCCAGTAGTCTAGGTCCTTAACTTCTTCTATTCTAGCTGTAAAGGACCTTTGTACACTCTCTATTTGTGCAATATCCTTTTGATAGTGTGGGTACCATATCATATTGCAATATTCAAGTGGACTACGAACATATGTTTTATAAAGCATAATCATGTGTTCAGCTTTTCTTGTTTTGAAGTGCCGTAAACTAACATTCCCATTTTGCTTTACATTTTGCCAACAGAGTTTGCTATTTGATCATTGCATAACATGTTCCTATTCATCATCACACCAAGGTCTTTAAACTGCTTCCTTATTTGTGATGGTCTCATTATTAGGTCCCTTATATGCATATAGCTTTCTTTCTCTGTCTCCATAATTTATTGATTCAAATTTATCAGAGTTAAATACCATCTATTTACCTCTGCCCAATCATATACGTTTGTTAAGGTCTCTTGTAGAGCGTTCCTATCTTCATCACAAGTAATTTCTCTACTTATTCTTGTGTCATCTGCGAAAACTACTCACTACCGAATCCTTTCACATTATTGTCTGTCTTCAATCATAATAACAAACAGTATTGCAGCTAACACCGTACCTTGCGGCACACCGGATATTACCTTGACTTCATCCGATTTCTCGTCGTTTGCAATAACTATCTGTTTTTCTGTTGTGTAAAAATTCTTTTAAAACCATCTTCCTACTTTATCCACGATTATTGTGTTTTCTAATTTTCTTCGCTAATATATTATGGTCTACTTTATCAAAAGCTTTTGCAAAGTCTAAATAAACCACATCTGTTTCATTTCCGCGTTTTCATATTTTTGAATATGTTCTCACGGTGGACTAACAGTTGGGTTTGTGTACTTTTTCCGGGTACGAAACCATGTTGTCCTTTATTAAACAAATTATTATTAAATGTTTCATAATATTTTTCTTCATTACCCTTTCATACACTTTCATAATATGTGATGTTAGACTCACAGGCCTATAATTACTTGCCTCTAGTCTTGATCCACTTTTGAAAGTAGGGGTAAATATATGCTAATTTTGTGCTCATCATAAATCTTGCCTGTATCTACACTTTGTCTTTAATAATATTGCAAGTGGCTTTGCGATAGAATGAATTACTTTCTTTAACAAAATAGCAGGAATTCCATCAGGCCCTGCAGCAGCTCCATATTTTTAATTTCATTAATAGCCTGCACAATATCAGCTTCATTAATATCTATGTCAGCTAAATATTCACTATTTTCATCCCTTACTTCTATATCATATCTTCATTATCTATTCTAGGGGTGAATTCTCTCTTATATCGTTCTGCCAGTATGTTGCCAAAATTTCCTTTTTTTTCATTCGTTAATCTCCCTTCAATTCTCAGAGGGCCTATTTCTATTCTTCTTTTATTCATCTTCTTCGCATATGAGTATAATAGCTTGGGGTTTTGCTTGATATTTAATAGGGTTTTTTTCTTCCAAGTCCCGTTTTTCATTTTCTTTTGATTGTATAATACTTTTGTTCTGCATTTTCTATCTTACTTTTTAGTTCTATAACTTTCCATGCATTTTTTTCTTTTGCAAGACCTTTTTTCCACTTTCTGATTTTCTGGAACAAGATCCTTCTGTCTCTTGGTATGCATGAAATGATGTTACTTTTCTTCTTCGGTTATATATCCCTTCTATTTTCTCAATCCCAATTTTATATAATATCTCCGATATTACCATTATGTCATCACTTACGAAAATGTTATCCCAATCTTTGTTCCAGTCCCAGACCCTCCCCACCATCTGAACTCCAGAAGACAATCACAGCTTCCATTGAGTGGGTATGAAACAGAAAGCTCACCCCCAGGTGAGGTTTTCAGTTTCATGCCAGTAGGTCCACACTTTCTTTCAGTATCACTTACTAGAACCTGAAAAATACACCATTATATCAAAGAAATCCCAACTACTGAACCAGAATGTATTAGTAGATTCCTGCTGCTGACGATGAAATTGATGCTGCTGTGGCCTACGGTTAAATTGATGCTGCTGCGGCCTACGACGAAATTGGTGCTGCTGCTCCTCACGGTGAAATTGAGGATGCTTCGGCCTTTGTTGCCGAGCTTTCGGCTTCGGGTCAACATTTACTGTTCATTTTACGCCGATGTTTTCTATCATATGACCTTAGCTTTACTTCATCTGTAAGAACAGTTTTAGCTTCTGCAATTCGTTTAAAAAATTTTCTCCTGAAAAGCTTCTTGTAATATTTCAGGCTTATCTCTGTGCCTGTCTGGGTGGTATAACATTGACACGTTCTAAAGGCTCTTTAGGATATCAGCCAGTGTCAGTCTGTTTGACACCCAAAAACTCATAATGGCTCAGTTTCACCCACTCTTCGCTAGCTTTTCCTTGGCAATATTTAGATTTTGCATAGATTCCTCAGATGGTAAAACCCTGTTAACCATTTCAAAATCTTGTACAGCTATTGCATAAAGGCCCTCATCCATAAGGTGCTTCCCTCGTAAATTATAAACTTTCCATCCCTGAAGCCCCTTTTCGATGGCCATCCAACAGTCCATAATAATAGCCAAGTGATCAGGCTTTTGAGCTGCAGACTTTGCTGTGGCCCTGAGGACATACAGAAGAGCTGCTTCCATTTCCGAGCTCGTACCTGTGGACAGGGCCTCGTCAAAAATGTTCACAGCATCACTGATCCTGTTATCCATGTATGCAAATAAGCCACCTTGTATTGCCTTGCTCTTTCCTTCATTACCTTCATCCCCTTTTCCGCTGTATTTCAATTCCAGCTTTTCCAAATCCTTACCCATTTCTTCCTTTTCATCAGCAAGAATTTGTATTAATTTTTCTTGCTCCTTTATAAGATGGTCCTTCGCTGAGCAGTCTTTTACAAGCGTTTTTTCGAATTGGACTGATCTTTTCTCCTCAGACCACGTTGACTTCTTCCTTTCATCAGCAAGGATTTGTATTAATCTTTCTTTCTCCTTTATAATATGGGTCTTCGCTGAGCATTGTCTTTTTCAAGCCTTTTACATTGGACGGGTCTTTTTCCTCAGACCATTGTTGACTTCTTCCTTTTCATCAGCAAGGATTTGCATTAATCTTCCTTTCTCCTTTATAATATGGTCCTTCTCTGAGCAGTCTTTTTCAAGCCTTTCAAATTGGCTGGTCTTTCTCCTCAGGTCATTGTTGACTTGCTTCATATTCTCGCGCAGCCTCACGTTTCCAATTCCTTTTGGGTTATAGTTATTGATCATTTCTTGCAAATCCTTACTCAGTTTGAGCTTTTCGTCTGTGAGGCCTTGTATTAGCCTTTCTTGCTCCTGTCTCTGACGATCCTTATCTGAACACTGTTTTTCTAGTCTGTCATTTTTACGGGCCTTTTTTCTCATTCTTTTAATTTCTCCACTCCTTTCCTTCAATTCTTCAGCAAGTTTCTCGTTTTCACACGCTGTTTTTCTGCGTATTTTCTTCGGAGTTCCTTGCAAACCCTTACTTTGTCTCTCCTCCTTATCTTCAAGAATTTGTATACATTTTTTCAAGTTTCTGTAATTGACGATACTTCGCTGAACAATCTTTTTCAGCTCTCTCACAGTCATTGGCTTCTTCTTTCTTCCCCTAAAATATTCGCGTCTTCCGCATTTAGAGAAGGTCAACTCCTTTAGCTTGGCTCGGTAACTCGGGCAGCTTTTGTTCATCATCCGATATTTCCCTTTTCTTCAGCTCCTCAGTTTCGTTTCTGTATCTTTCAGCCTGATTGTCCTTCATATATATATATATATATATATATATATATATATATATATATGTATATAATATATATATATATATATATATATATATAATAATTGTCAATATCATCCACAGGAGAAAAGAGAATAAAGACTCTAGTAGCTCGACAATTTCGCCTTCCAACAGGCCTCTTCAAGAGCTTTATTTAACTAAACAGATGAGTATCACAAAAATTCATAAACACTTTCCCACTGGAAAAAAAAATTAACATAATTGTCAAAGTAAAAATTAGGTTGTTTAAATCATAATCAAATGGTCAAATCAGCAATTCAAACAGGTTAAAAGAGAGAACTATTCAATGATTTTTTTAAATCCGTAAGGTTAAAATGATTAAAAGTGGCATCTGGGTCAGTATTTTTACTGACCCAGATGCCACTTTTAATAATTTTAACCTTACGGATTTTAGAAAATTAAAAAAATTGCTCGAGCTCGCTGTGCAGGACACAGCCTTTGTTTTTAACGGCAAAGCCTACATTCAGGTTGATGGTATGGCGATGGGATCCCCTTTGGGTCCCACCTTTGCAAACATTTTTATGTGCTCCCTAGAGGAACGCATACCGGACAACTGTCCTTTGGTCTACCATCCATTATTTTATAATAGGTATGTGGATGATACCTTCTTACTGTTCAGAGATAAAGATCAGGCTGACAAATTTCTTGATTATTCCAATGAAATACATCCTAACATTAATTTCACAATTGAATATGAAAAGGAAAATAAACTGCCATTTTTGGATGTAACCGTTTTTACATATGATGATCATTTTAACACCACGGTTTTTAGAAAGGAAACGTTTACCGGCCTGGGATCGAATTTTTATAGCAACTGTTTTTATAATTTTAAACTAAACTCCATGTCTACCCTCTTTCATAGGGCTTTTAACATAACGTCTAACTGGAATCGTTTTCACAATGAAATAACCTATCTCCACCAATATTTCACTGACAATTGCTTTCCATCGAAACTTTTTTATAAACACCTGTACAAATTCTTGAACAATATCTTCCATCCTAAAATTAAAATGCCAACAGTGCCAAAATTACGATTGTTTGCAAGTGTCCCATTTATTCATAACAAAAATTTCTACCATGAATTGAAACTGTCAATAGAAAGTTTTTTCCTGCAATTGAATTAAAAGTAATACCTTGCAACCCAATGAATATCAGATCTCTGTTTAAACATAAGGAGAAACTCAAGTCGTATATCTTTTTAATTGCACTAGATGTTATCTAGGGAAGTACGTGGGCTCCACACGGAGGTTACTCAAAGTGAGATTAGACTCTCATCGAGGCGTTAGTTATAGAACAGGTGTCAAATGAACTAATCCTGAGTTTTCATGTATACGCGAGCATAAAAAGAAATGTAATCATGACTTGAATTACAAAGATTTTAAAATTATAGGCCAATCCCCTAACGAACATCATTTAGCTATTTTAGAATCACTTTTCATTAAACAACTCGTTCCGCAGTTAAACACCCAGTCTTCCTCAACACCTCTGTATCTCTCGTGAGTTCAAGTCCAAGCTGACCCGGCCCGAATTGTCACTCGGTCTGTGCTTTCAGCACCTTATGGTATTGACTCCTCCCTACTCTTGTACTTGCTTTTTATATTTGTAAACTTTTAAACTTTTAGTATGTATTCCGAGTTTATGATTTAAACTTTTGTTTTATCTTTTATTTAGCTTGATAATGGGACTTTTATGTCTTGAAACGTCGCGACATTAAAAGTACAAATAATGGGAATAAAGGATTGTCCTTCACCTTTCATCGACTGATATATATATATATATATATATATAATATATATATATATATATATATATATATATATATATATATATATATATATATATATATATATATATATATATATATATATATATATATATATATATATATATATATATATATATATATATATATATATATATATAAAGGTATAAGCCACAAAGGAAAATAAACAACGAAGTTTGCGCAAGATCTTTATGGATTTATGGATTTATCACGTTCCTAACTTTCATGATTCAGTTATACATATATATATATATATATATATATATATATATATATATATATATATATATATATATTTATATATATATATATATATATCTATATATATATATATTACACACACACACACACACACATATATATATATATATATATATATATATATATATATATATATATATATATATATATATATATATATATATATATATATATATATATATATATATATATATATATATATATATTACATAAATAAAGATATATGCCACGAAGGAAAAATAAACGAAAGAGGATCTGCGAGACCTTTCGACGTTAAATGTCCATTACTGAGCAGTTTCTGCTCAGTAAAGGACGCTTAACGTAAAGGTCTCGCAGATCCTCCTTCGTTTATTTTTCTTTCGTGGCATATATCTTTATTTATGGATTTATCACGTTCCTAACTTTCTTGATTCAGTTATACATATATACTTATTTATATATATATATATATATATATATATATATATATATACATATATATATATATATATATATATATATATATATATATATATTATTATATATGTACATATATATATGCATATATATATATATATATATATATAATATATATATATATTATACCAAATATATTATATATATATAAATAGTATATATATATATATATATATATATATATATATATATATATACACACGAAGAGATTCACAGTATGCTTTAATCCTATGTTTCGTGGCAACATCGCCACATCTTCAGGGATTTTTCTATAAAATAAAGTATAATATGTTAACATAAAATAAGAGCTGATTACAAGATCCAATAGTTGAAAAGTTAAAACAGTTTAATGGTAAAATTATAACTCTCACGCTTAAATTACATGCACACTTGATTAAAACTGACCAGAAGTACCAAACAACTTATAAATGACGAGAGGAACATCTAAAAATTTCAACTAAATTACACATATACATAAAAATAACAACAAATACAATGAAAAGTAAAAGTCATATATACATAAAACCACAGCCAAACACAGCTCAACACTTAACCAACCTTTCAGCATCAAAGTAAAAACACACTAAAAGTAAACATCATCTAGAGGCACAATGAATGACAGAATAATTAAGCTAAAAACAAGGGACAGCAGAGGAATGGTTGTTTAAAGGTTGGAACTCGTAGTTTGATGTTCAGAGTTTACAAAATCAACAGTTCGTTGAGTTCCCTTGTTTGGCCAATAATTTTAAAATCTTTGTATTTGATTGTAGCTTTACATTTGATAGTGTGCTTCCTTATATTATAAGATGGTTCAGGGTTATATAGCTTACACCCTGGTTTATAACTAATGCCTCGATGGGAATCGGCCCTGACCCTGAGAAGACGCCGGGTAGATCCCACATATTTTCCCAGATTACATCTGGGACCAGTGTTTTCATAAACGACGCCCGACGTCATCAAAAGGCAGAGCCGATCTTTAAACTTGAAGAGCGAGCCAATGGTCTTGGGATTCTTAGGTATAAGCTTTAGATTTACGGCTCCAAAATATCTGTGTACAATCTTGGTAAACTCTTTTCGAAAATTATCATTTAATAGATACGGGAAACTGGCATAAAGAGGGAGCTTGGGGACCATAAAACATATAGGCTGTTCAGAAACTCTTTTATTACTCTGAAAATGGAAGCTAAAATACCTTCAAGTTTAACCCCGGTGAGAAAACGAAAACGAGAACAACAGACAGAAGATACGAAGTGGGAAAGAACGCAAAACTTCCCCTTCTCCATTCGGCCGGTCTTGAACAATGAATGCCATTCATGACCAAAAATTCCTCGAACAAGGATTTCCTTAGGTCTAATCACAGTCAATTCGAGGCCGATTCGAGTTTGGAAGGAAAGGAGTCAAGTTGAATATTAGAAATTCCTCTCTGTGGTCAACCTCGCCCGTAGTTGAAGGATTTGGGACTCCAACCTTGCAGGATATCACGAGAGGTCTTGTGTCACAGCATCCGTGACCTTTGTTTATGTAAAAGGGGCCTTTGAATTCCCTCCCTTCAATAGGAATTTAAACGTTTAGGTGGTTTAATGAAAAGGGTCAAAGTATCACTCGCATGATTCTAAGCATTTGGAAAAAATGTAATCAGAAATGGATCACACCTACAAATTTCCTAAAATGTCTGCATTTAGCTGGATCTTTAATGAATAAAATGTACTCTCCGAAAAACTTGTTTTTAATTTTTATTTTATTTCTGATTTTTTAAGTAACTGTATAAGGAAATCTATAAATAGGCCTACATATATGTTCTCAAAATGAGCTCGTCGCTGAAAAAGAAATAATTATCAACATCGTCATTACCATGATTGCTTTTGATGTTATCATTATCACTGCGGATGTTGCCGGTATAAACAGCGGCAGTGAGATTAGTATCTGGAATTACATATTTACAGATCACACACACACACACACATATATATATATATATATATAATATATATATATATATATATATATATCATATGTATATATATATATATTATATATATATATATATATTATGGGGATACAATTCAACAAGGAAGTAAAATCCTCTTGTAGTTTAAAATATATATTTCTTGTACAGGATTAAAGCTTTCGACCATCAACTGTGGTCTTGTTCACTAAAATGTATATATTTTAAACTACAAGAGTATTTTTACTTCAATTGTGGATTGTATCCCCATTTACTTAGAGGTACGTCATAGTACCTGGCTTCTGCATATATATTTATATATTATATATATATATATATATATATATATATATATATATATGTATGTATATATATATACATATATATACATACATATATATATTATATAATATATATATATATAATATATATTTATATATACATATATATACATACATATATACAACAGCCACAGTAAAAATGACGACATTCAAGCCAAGCCAGTGATGCTAATAACGATACGACTAATTATTCTTCCAAAACTAAAACCTAAAGAAACGGAATGTCTTTCATAAAACCAATGCGGTGAAAGAAAAGGCATTTGGGCATCCCGCAGGACTCTCGTTAGGACAAGGAGCCTGGGAAAGAAGGACCGCTATTCAGCTCCTCCGCCTCCCTGACGAAAACAAAAACACAAAGGAATGTTATACAAAGGGAATCTATTCTTGCTTCCTGACTTCATAAATACAAGTCGACGTGCTAGAATCATTGAGGGGCGCTGATTATGTCACGTTATACCTAGAGAGCATAATTTTTTTTCCATCGATCTTTTTATTTGTTATTACCATTTACTAGCCCGGATTTCACGGAAATTCCCAGCGTACTTTTACAATTCTGGGGAAAAAGGGATCCGAGAATATAATTTACAACGAAATGAGGGAAACTCTACATAACTCCAAATATACTTGGATGAGCTTGGAAAAGATACTAGATGAATTTTAGATATAGTCATTGTTCATAAGAGCAGCATTTCACTAACGAACACGCACCCGTATAAAATTTAAATAGTAACAATTGTTTTGTCATAGAATCAGTTCTAATAAATCTCAGTGGATACATTATTTTGCATCGATTTCATGCAGCTTATCATTGTTGCGGCAGACAATTAATTCCTGAAATGTAAGACTAAATGAGGAAATCTAAATATATTTTGATATATAGCATGTTTAGAAACTCCAAAGCCTTTCTGGGTCCTTAGCGTCTGTACATAAGTCAAAGCTACTTACGTATTTGTGATGAATACATGCTGATGGATGTCCGTCATTAAAAGGAACGAAGGTCCGCTCTGGATTGATTTCACGGAAGAAACGAAATCATTTACGAAGCAGAATGAAACGGAAACTCCAGTTCGGGCTCTGAAAATCTATTTTATTCAAATCTACAACAAGGCAGGGTTTATGGAAGATAATTTATCACAATTGATATTTTTGAATAAGCCAGTATTCTTTCATTCTGGAAATACCTCCCAAAGCTTTTGTTCAAGACAGTATCTGCTATTTATCACCATCTTCATGAAATTGCCAAAACGAGAATTATAATTTTGTCCCGTACTGTCTTTTATCCACACTCAGTGACAGTGATAACACACGTTGCTACTTTATGCCTAGAAAAATATAGAGTTGGCCAGCTGGTAGCTAGGCAGTTACTTGTAACCCGTTGTTTTAGAGTGGAAATGATGAGAATACTAAAAGAACGGAAGTTGCGTTCTCGAAACTGGCCTGGTGCTTGTCACAGCGCGGACTTCTGATATTAGCACCTGTGAGCAAGACTTAGTTAGTGTACCGAGTAAAAATACTTTAGCTCATCATTAAAGCTACCTGCCTCCACAACAGTTGTAGATGAGAGACGTTGTATTGTGAGCCCCTGCATTCTCTTATTTCATGAGTGTGGAGGAAAAGTTGCACGAGAAGCAACGTTGTCCCTTGAGGACATTTGATGTCTCCGGTTCTTCCTGCTGCAGAAAAAAAGGTGCATGCACTGGTTTGCAAATATCGTTTAACCATGGATACTTGTAACAAGTTTGTTTATTTTCAGAAAGTTCAGCTTTGCCCATATGCTGGCTAAACAGCATTGTAAATGCCATGGTATGTTTAAAAATGTATGGATAGTTCTTTAATATTTGCAATATAGTTCGATCTCAAATCATTCATCATTGTATAACCATTGTAAAGCAAAAGAGCATTTTTATCTTCAAGTGATATTCAGCCTACTTAATAAATAAACCTCAGGGAGAAAATAAGGCCTACCCATAATATATCATAAATAGCAGGTAACTGCAAAATTACTCAGGGTTTATTGCAGTTCAAGTAAATAAATAGTATATAGAATCTGATATGTATATATATATATATATATATTACACACACACACACACAACCACACACACACCACACACATATATATATATATATTATAATATATATATATATATATATATATATATATATATATATATATATATATATATATATATATATATATATATAGCGACCGGCGAATCTAGAACTGCTCTCAGATGAAAATGAAGAAACGAAGGTGCCGGCGTTGTAAATATTTCATCAATAGAATCTAGCCACCTGGAAGTTTATTCGGAAGGTTACTTTTATCCTGGTGGACGAGACAGTTCGCATAATGAATCCGTAACTGGAAATAAGCAGAGGCACAAATCCGATGCTGACGGGGAATTATTTTTCATTTAAAATCATCGGTACAGAGTTAATTGTGATATTATTTCGCTGGTTTCATGTGAGTGCCCGGAAAGGATTTAGTCTGGGGCAAAAACTAGTAGACTGATGAAAGAGACGGATCTAGACTGTTTATAAGACGTGATGATGATGATGTATCCAGAACAAATCTTGTTTTTACGACAGCTTTTTGTCCGCTCGGTCGAATGTGTTTTCCGTTTTTAACGAGAAAAAGACAATAACGGCGAATAAATAAATAAAATTAAACGAAGTATTTAGAATGGCAACTGACAGCTAACATTAGACAATACTTCAGTCGCAATAATAGTGATTTTGCCATACCTGTCTACACAACACGTAAAAATAATTGTAAAACTATAAAATACAGTGTCCAAATACTTCCCCCGTCCATCAGTAAAAATATACGGTCAATTCGTTCTTTTGAATTGATTTCTTCCCTTATGAAAAGATCGCACGCGGGAAATTCTCCATCTTCCGATAAAAAATGTATTTTGCATCAAACCTTCATCCAGCCGTGAAAAGGCGACGGTAAAAATAGAATATTACTAAGGGGAATATGCAACCTTCCTTTCAAAACGAGCACGCTTTGAAAAGCACGCTTTGAAAAGCACAGTCCCTATTTTTCTCACTCGGCGAATAGCGGCATCATGCTTTAAGGAAAACAATTAAATTTATCTAATAATCGTAAAAATCCAAGCAAATATGAATAGGAATATTAGCATGAACGAATAGACGGCCTACCTCAAACTTCAAGTTATGGAAGAGATCTCGTAAAAATTCTACCCCAAAAAAATTTTGGTTACTGACAGACATTTTATATCTAAGTACAGTTTGTTCTGTGAAATAATGACTATTTATTACCTTAAGAAGGATATTGAAATATATACGCAGCCAGTCTGGCTCGACCATGACGCTTGACGTACTATAAACGACCTTTGCATTCTGATCAAAATCAAGATTTACAGAATCTCGGAACAGACCTCAGCGGTCTGGTGAGAACGGTAGGGCACGATCAATTTCAAGTCATTATTAACAAGGGGGTTACGTAAAAAAAAAACTTCAAGAATATAAGGTACTGAAATTGTGATCATTGACCTAAAATTTTTAGCAGCTAATTTGTTAAACAACTTTAAGAAAGAATAAACTCAGAGTCATGGTTATGGTATAAGGGTGAAATATGAAAGGGCCAATGAATCTATTTAGCAAGCCACTGAATAACTTAAGAATTACATTCCCTAAAAATTATTAATTTCTCCTGATGTTTGAGAGAGAGAGAGAGAGAGGAGAGAGAGAGAGGAGAGTAGCTCGAACCGAGGAACTATAATATCCAGGAAGGTGAGTGGCGTAGTGTGTGAAAAGGACAGGTGTCGACTAACGATATTTCTTCTATAGTTATTCCAGTTGCATATTTAGAATACGTCTTCTCTAGTGTAAACCAGCAAAGAGCTTCTCGTTTCTGTGTTTTTTTCTCAACTTTCACAATCAGATTTATATTTGCAATACCGTTCTATAATTGCAGTCATGCAAAAGTTATACATTTCAATGCAATTAATAGAAAGATTTCTATTGAAATGGCTTTGAAAAAGATTTTCCACGAATCGATCATGAAGTCAATAAAGTGAATCCTTATTTCGTATATTATTTGCCTTTGTATGGCTTGTTTCAAAAAGAATAACTGACAATTCTATTAATACATAAGGCTGGTCTTATTACCATTCTTTGACTTGTAATTCTCTTGTTCCTTGCTGATGCTTACTGCAAAACGTTCCCCATATTCTGCATGACAATTAAATGAAATTTCTTTTGCTCTGACATGACGGTAATGATGAAATTTATATCATGATCTCTACCGAAATTGCTAATAAGAAAGGCCTTCTGTCCCGGTCTTCCCCAGCAACATCCTGCCCCGGCTAAGCATGACAAGAAAAGAAGCCAATGCCAAACATCTAAATGGGCTAATAAACATTTGTCTAAAGGAACTGGAATGGCAGCTGAAAGCTGGATTCTTACGGTCTTGCATTCTCTAGAGGAATATATAGTTCCACATGAGCTGTGATAGTGAGGCATATAAGACCTTAAGGGTAAAAGCACACGAAGTACGTGCAGTCGCTACATCATTGTCGTTCAACAAGAACATGTCAATGAAGAACATCTTAGCGGCCACGTATTGGAGATGTAACTCATGTTCGCCTCACATTACTTGAAAGATGTGAGAGTGACATATGAGAAATGCTTCTCTCTAGGACCTTATGTATCAGCGGATACAGTGCTGGGGAAAGGAGAGAAGACTGATCCTTAATATTAATTTTTGTCCTTATATTTTATATATTGTGATTTTAAATTATTGGTGTTGAGTTTTTAGGTTGTTGAAAGGGTGTTTGGGGGATAAACGCCTTCAATCATATTTACTAATCCACGGTTAGGATCGGGTGATCGGGATCAGTATTTTACTCCTTTATATGCCAAGAGGCATAGGTATATTGTCATGAAGTGAATAAGACTCCAGTGACAATTGCCATTAGGTTCTGTTGAGTAAGTGGATAAAGACCCCATTGACAGTCCTTTTCAAGAGTTCTCAGCCATAGGGCACACCCTCGCTGAAGCTTTTGAGGCGAAGCAGACTTCTCAGCACAAGCTAAGAAATCTTCCGCCTAAACAGGTAGGAACTAGGGTATTATTAATTAACTTGTATTACCTACAACATATGTTGTTTACTATTTAGGTCAGTAATTAGCTGTCTCTTGCCTCCGCCAAAGGTGCCAATCAGCTAAAGTATATATCTGGCAGGGAAGTTGAATGTATGAAAATGATATTGTTATTGTACAATAAAGTTTCATACATACTTACCTGGCAGATATAAGGGATTTTGATGTAAGGAAAAAATCTATTTCTGGGCGTTGGTTCGTGTCGGCCAGCGAAATATCCTTTAATCCATTATTTCTAAGGTAAATGTACTAACACATACCAGAGAATAAATAAAATAAAAGAAAAGGTCAGTACAACTGACTCGCTCACCCTCCAAGAGGGTGTCGGTATGAACACTATGGGCGAGTGAGACCACTACCACGAAAACCGCCTTTACCAATAGAAATCTCCCACATACAAAATCCCCACAAGAGGGGAGCCGACCACAGAGTGGGACAGCAACTATACTACTCCATCCCATGCTGCCGACTGCTGCGCCTCTGGTGGCCATCCTGAAGTTAGCAGACAATCTTGAGCGATGGGATGGGCAGGGCGGGATTTCGCTGGCGACACGAACCATCGCCCAGAAATAGATTTTTACCTTACGTCAAAATCCCTTTTCTGGGCTCAGTTCGTGTCGCTGCGCGAAATCGTACCAGAGAAATAGCACAAGATTGTAAAGAATAAAACCAAATAGACAAAAAGGGTCTCAAATAAAAGATAACATAAAATAAAGAAATATAATTGCTAATAGATATACATATACACAATGATACAAAAATAGAAATTACTTAAACTTAAATTAACGTTAACGAATAATAATATTCTTAAAATTAACTTAAATTAACATATATACAGGGCTTACATGGAATATATGTCGAAATCAGTATCTGTGTTATAGATATTATGTACAAAGGACTGAAAGCAATTATAACAATAAAATTGAATAGAACAAACTTCAATAATAACATAAAAAGGGAATGTATATGACTTAATATACAAAACCCGTAACCATTGTAAATACGATGTGTCCCCTAGCATAAAAATAAGGGGATCACATCCAAGAGATCATTATATACAATCAATTGTGAGTGACCCTAGCAAAAAAATAAGGGGCACCCACTATACCATCATAAGCAGCTCAAGACTCAAGGTAAAAATAAAACGTAGATGAACATGGCAGGTATAGACGCACTGTGGGCGAGATAGGTAGAAAGGAGGACTGGATCTTCTACTAAAAGATTAAAGCAGAGTCGGGGGAAAAACTATGTTACCCGCCGCAACTGCTGAAAATTTCAGAGCTTCCAAGGACTTTAAGTAATGACGCTTTAAATACTGTCGGCGATTTCCATCCAGTATATTTTTTCAACTCATCGAAATTCATATGTTGGAAATAGTTAATGAGGTGGCTACTGCCCTGACATCATGTGCTTTAGGGAAGGAGTCAGGATTGGCTTGCTTAATAAAGTACAGGATCTGCTGCCTGATGCCTTTAATAGATAAAGTACCACCTTTTTCTCTCTTAAAGAGAGGAGGACCCGATGAGGATGAGGAGGTCCTGGACAGAAAGGCTCGTAAGGTCGATACTGGGCAAAGAGAAATATCGTGGAAGGGGTACAACCTTCCATGGTCCCAACCTCATCAAAGGATCTTCATTCTTTGCTATAAAACTACGTTCCGGAGAATGTAGCACTTCCCCTGTGGGAAGAAATTTAACATGATCGGATCCCTGGATAATGCGACAGTTCTGAAATTCTAGCTCCTGAAGCCAAGCTTAATAAAAATAGAGTTTTTCTTAAGAGCATTATAAATGAACATGTGTCATTATCAGTTTCTGAAGCCAACTTTAGAACATCATTTAAGAACCATGATACTGACGTAGGCCTTACAGAAGGGTCTAAGTCTAGCACAAGCCTTGGGAATAGACGAGAAGTAGGAGTCTGTCAAAGTCTATGCTGAAACCAAATTGAAAAATCTTTTTCAAGGCTGACTTGTTTGTCGTAATAGTGCTAGCTGCTAAGCCTTTTTCTTTCAAAATAAAGATCTGAAAAAGGCGGATATAGCTGAATTGATTGTCATGATTCTAATATCTGATTCTCTCAGGAAGGTTGCTAACTTTTTGACTGCAGCATCATACTGTCTCAAAGTTGAATCTCTTTATCAGATTCCAAGAAGAGAATATTTTGAGGATCAATATTCGCATCTCTTTTAGCTGCAAACTTCATGAAATCCATAAAGTTAGGGTTTGAGAATTCCTGAGGAAGCGAACACCGTCTTCGTTTGCACTGACTGGGAGAGCCTGGGATTGGGAATTCGAAGAGGACGAAGACCCAGTTCCAGAATTAGAGGGTACCAATTGCTCTTCGGCCAGTCTGGGGCTACTAGAGCCACTTGACCCTTGAACGTCCTGAGTTTGTTCAGCACCTTCAGGAGAAGATTCACTGGAGGGAAGACATAAATCTTCTCCCAGTTGTTCCAGTCTAGGGCAGGGCGTCCGTGGCATAGGCCAGAGGGGTCCAGGTTGGGTGGGGCCACATAACATGGGAGTTTGTGGTTCGCTTGGGATGCGAAGAGATCCACTTGCAGACCTGGAACTCTCTGAAGAATCCACTGGAACGAACTGTTGTCCAGTGCCCATTTCCGACTCCAGAGGAAACTGATCGGGATAGAGCATCTGCTATGACGTTTCTCAACTCAGCTATATGGAGGAGAGGTGCCAACTGAACTTGTCCGCCAGGGAGAGATGGCTACCATGACATGATTTAGATGACGTGATTTGGAGCCTCCCCTGTTTATACAATGGACTACCACTGCGCTGTCCAAGACTAGCTTTATGTGGGAGTTCTTTGGCGGACGTAACCTTTTTAGAGTCAAGAACACCGCCATTGCTTCCAGTACGTTTATGTGAAGCTGACGGAACTGGGGTGGACCAAGTTCCTTGAACCTTCTTGAACTGAGAATATCCTCCCCAACCGCTTAAACGAAGCGTCTGTGTGGATGGTAATACCCGGAGGAGGAAACTGAAGGGGTACTGATATTGACAAGTTCTTGACTTTTGCCCCAAGGGCGTAGACGATTCCGTAGAATCTGAGGGACTGAGGATGTCCCTGGACCTGACATTGCTCGTGAGCGCCAGATTTCTGGTTAGGTCTTTCAGTTTGGCTTTCATCAAGATGTTTGTCCACTGATGCAAACTGGAGTGAACCCAAGGAATCCTTTCCTGGGGGTTCTCCTTGAAGCAAGTTTGTGTCCTAGGAAATTGCTTTACTGACTTCGGCACCTCGGAGTAAACAAGGGGGGAAAGCCTGTCATTGGTGTAAACACCGAATAAAATGAAGTAGAAAAATAAAACATGAAGACGACAAAAGGAAAAAAAGTAAGGGATAAAAGGGGACAACTAACCATGGAGGTGACTTCTAAGTAGTCGTCTGACTTTTAAGTATTCGTCTAAATAAAGCTATAAAATGCACTTAAGAAAAATAAAATGCATAAACTCTTTCCCGAGAATAGAAAATCAAGGTTAAATACCTAAATACCAATCTACTAACTTAATAAGACTTAACTGGATAAGGTGAATATGTAAAATGTATGTAAGCTTTAGAGGAAGTAGCGTATCACATTCAATCCATTGTCCGGGTTTCGTCTCTTAGGGACTGAGGATCTCCTTCTCAAGATTCTCCGATAAAATGCATTCTGCATCAAAACTTCACCCGGCAGTGAAGGAGTCGACACTACGGACAAACAATATTGCTCGAGAGAATATGCCACCTTCCTTTTAGAAGAAGGACTCTTGCGTAAACAAAATTTCCTCTCTCTCTCTCTCTCTCTCTCTCTCTCTCTCTCTCATCACACACACACACACACACACACACACACACACACATATTCATACACACACACACACACAACGCGACAATCGACTTCCCAAATGGTAATAAAATGATTGAGGAAGAACGCCATGAGTGAGAATAATATCCCTGACGGAACATCATGGAACAGAGACGGGAAAGGACGCTGTTTAATGGGTGAAAGTGAATATGCCATGACGATGAATTAAAACAACAATATAAATAATGATCGAATTTAGGACTTTGAGTTACAACTTGTTAACAACCGCATTTCTGAATATCATTTCTTTTATCTTTATCACAATGATGAACCTCATGAAAGTAACCCTAATAAAATAAAAAAATAAAATGTACTTCTAGAAATATGAAAATGAACATAATCGGCATGATAATAATGGTATAAAATTCTACAAAGTTATGATAGTTAAACAAAATTTTAACAGACTTCATTTTCAACTAATCTTCAAGGAAGACATTTGAAATTTCAAAAATCCAAAACCATAACGTTAGACATA